>NW_026461651.1:0-72352 GCF_021730395.1 Mercenaria mercenaria | reverse complement strand
GTGTTAGAATATGTACAAAGAGTTACTTTGTTACATAATTACACAATACTTCGGCCTTCTTCTAAAAAGAAATCAGTTTAGATGTTTTATATAAAGCGTGTTGCATCGAGCATTTTGTCTGAATTTAAGCTTAAAAATATTGTGTGTGAATTTTTACCAATTTGACTTAAAACATTTCTGATTTTATGTTGTAATTTTGTGCTTAACAACCACTTCAGAGCCTGAGATTGTTTCCAATAATTGGCTGTTGCATGTTTGTATTTGCTTTCAGGTAGATCTAGTGCTGCTTGAATGCAAAAAAAAAAAAAAAAAAAAATAGAACATTAAAAAGAATTTGAAGAAAACCGTATGCAATGTGCTTGTAAATCATTAAATGAGCCACGCAATGAGAAAAGCAACATAATGGCTTTGCGACCAGCATGAATCCAGACCAGCCTGCGCATCCACGCCATCTGGTCAGGATCCATTTTTTTGCTAACGGTTTCTCGAATTGCAAAAGGCTTTGAAAGCGAACAGCATGGATCCTGACCAGATTGCTCAGATTCGCAAAGCCACTATGTTGATTTTCTTATGGCGCGGCTCAAATCAATAATTAGTGTAATTAATTATAAAAGAGACTAAATCAACAATTACATTGTTTAAACGTTTGATACTCTGTCTTTCATTTGGAACAGTTTCTTTTTATAAAAATGACTGCTATATTTATCAAATGTTACAAAAGGAAACTGTCCCTCCACATAGCATCTCTCCACGTGTACGACTGAAAATGAATGAATATCAAATGTAAACTCTATATGAAAAAATGACAATTTCTGAAATACATTTGTATACTGGAGACGCATCAAGAATACATTTATTTCATTACTCATATATCCTGACAATCCAATACCAATAGATCGTTTATTTTCCACCTGGTCTCTCTACTCAAACCGTCGATTTTAAAGAAAAGAACAATACATAAAAATCACAAGACCCAAAACGTGTGTTAGTCGCTTTAACATTATAGTTGAGTTGATAATATCTAAACTCGGTATGCTTAAGTTTACGAAAATCGCATTGTGATCTCCCTAGTAAACAACCGAAATTGATCAAAATAGAGATTTACACCGAAAATACCACGTGATCATATAGGTGTGTCTGTCTCGTATTATGCGTTAAAGTAACGCGCTTCAGTGTTTCAATGACCTAATCTTGTAAAAGGATTTATGTTTGTTTAAGGTAAAAAATTACTTTTTTTATTTTATAGATTTCTTGCGGTAAATTGAAGACTACATCTAAGTAGAAAATTTTGTTCCAATTTGAAAGTGTATTTATGTCAACCAATTTACAATTAGATGAAACTGAAAATTTCAATTAGAGATTTTATGAGTTTAATTAGAGGTTAATACACGACAGAACCGAACCCGGAAAATGAACTACGGCCTTTAATACATATCTCATTGGGTGTTATTACAATACCTGACACTAGATTTCAATGGCTAAATAGTCTTTGGTATTTTTTTTTATCAACATTTGTGTTTAATCGTACACAGAAGCAATATGGGGTCAATATGGGGAATATGGAAGTGAGTTCACTATACTTATTGTTGCATATTTAGACAAATTACGACGTTCTTGACAGTGAGGTGCGAAGTAATTTCGTATTTATATGTTTATCAAACTTTTCAAATGTCTCGCTATTCTAAAAAAGTGGAACAACTCATGTGAGCCATTCCATAAAAACTGCAGTTTTCTTAGCAGTAGATCTATGTTTATAAAAAAAACAGTCAAAACATTGCAACTGGAAAGAAGTCTGTAACTTTTGTCGAAACTTTGAAATTGTGTGGCGCAAATTATGCTGTTTTACATTGCGAACACTGTTATAACTCGGAATTCTAGCTCAAAGTTAAATATGTACATTCTGTTTTATTACTTAAAACCGAGCATTGTAATTCTGTGATCAACAACAGTTGTCCGAACGTACACACCAGTGGCGGACCATTATGACGTCCAAGTTTGCTTCATGACGTCAGGTTCATTTTTAATATGCAGAGAAAATCACAATGCCATAAGTAAACTAAAGTTTTTAGTCATTCGACCGACTTACAAAATTTGCAGCGACTCGAATTTTTTTTTTTTTTTTTTTTTTTTTTTTTTTTTTTTTTTTTTTTTTTTTTTTTTTTGGCTTTCAGGGTAGGAGAATTTTTTCATGCTGTAAATCATTGAAAAACAAATTAGCGACACACTGTTTTATTGATGGCCCAAAGTCTGCGTTATTTTTGATTAAATTTAGATATTTCTATGATCATGATAGAATGAAAATAATCACTCAGATGCTGGGATATTCAACCACTTGGACAAAAACTCTCGTGGTTGAATTCTGGCGCATCTAAACTCGAACCATGGAATATAAATAAGACAATAAACCACGCACAGGCCATGATTAATCAATAAATACATTGTTTCTGCTCAAGCTTTGAAGACTCAAAATGATTTTTGGATACATGTACAAATTCAGTCTGGTCTTTTACCATGGTACACTTGTTGTGGATTAACTTTCATTCAGACAAAAATGTTTTGACATATGTTTGTGTATGTGCCGACGACCGACGACCGTTGTTATAACCAGTTACATTATTTTATTCAAATATAGTTATTTATAAATATGACCGAAATAAAGTCACACACCTGCAAACAAAAGTAATTAAGCAACTTCAATAAACGCCCTTTTCTTGGTCGGTCTATTTATGTTAAGTTTCTAGAAGTAGTATAAGAAATACCGATTCTAGCGCAGTTTAACCTAATTTAACATTTAGTCTTTGACCTAAACCGACCAATACCAACCAATTAAAAACCCACAGGTTTTAACTTTACTTTCGTTTTCTCATATTTTCAGAAAACCTGGTTATAAATAGCTGACATATTTTCTGAAAATGTTATATTGGAATTTACGTTGTATTTTCTGAAAATGGCTATGTGGGAAACCACAAATTCAACCAATCAAAAGCCTGCCATTTTTCTGCCAAGTGGCAGCAATGTGACAATGTCTGCCAACTTGGTAAACTTTTGGCAGAATGTTGGCAAAGTTATTTAATGTACTTAAATTTGATAAAACATATATATTTAAATTTCTGCCAAATTTCTGCCACGGAGACAACAATGTGGCAGTGTCTGCCAACTTGACAAACTTTTGGCAAAACTTTTGGCAGATTATTTTTATTGATAAAATGTAAAGGTATTTAAACTTATTTTCAATTAGTAAGTATATTATAAGGGTACACATAGTCATTAAAACTTTAATTAAGCTTTTAATTCAAAAGTTTGTTTCTCTCATGGAATGCATGTTCATTCGATACAGGTTATACATGTTCATCCGATATAGATTCATCCGGTATAGGTTCATCCGATACAGTATTCGATGCAGGTTCATCCGATATGTATAATCTGATGTAACTACCCGGCATAAGCGTAAATGTTACTTCTGTAGATGCCGAATCGTTATAAGGATTAATGTCAAACATTGTTCCATGTAATAGATGAACTTTAATTTTTTTCTTATACATAGATATTAACTGATCAGTGTCAAAGTCCTCAGCTGCTATATTTACAATACGGTTAAATGTATTAAAAATTAGATCATCACGCCACCACCTAACTATAAAATGTGATATTGGGCTTTTACTCGGATCACCTGTGAGCGTACCCCCCCTTAATAAAAATTTAATATCTATTATATACATTCCAGTTTTTCCGACCGCAAACACACCCTTCAAAAGTACATTTGGTACAGCTACACTATATTGTTGGTTTATGCGTATAAAATCTTTATAATCTACGAAAATTCCAGGTCTTAAATCAAATGCATTTAAATAGTTCAGACCGATCATATTTTCATATGTTGAATATATCCAGGCACCATGACGGTCAAAATACTTTTTCATTTGTACGTATTCATGTAAACTGCTAAATTCAAGAAGAAACATTTCATGTCCCACTTCCTCTAGCCTTTCTTCTATTTTTTTGTTTTTCTTATTAAGTTTAAGAATTATTTTAGATAAATCATCAAATTGTTTTGTTGTAGCAACTTTATAAGCAAGCAAATTGTCAACAGTAGCCTTTGTTCTAGCTAATTGTGTTTCTTGTTTTAAGAAAACATTTTTTACTTTTGTAATTTCTTCATCATTAGTAGCAATTTCTTCGACATTAGCGGTTATTGCTTTAGTATTAGCAGTAATTACTTGGGTATTAGCAGTGATTGATTCTCCTTGTTTAGCTGATATTTTAACTACAGAGTCCAAATCATTTATTATTTTTTTAATTTTATCATTAACTGTGTTAATTGCTTCAGTATTAGCAGTAATTAACTCTCCTTGTTTAACTGATTTTTCAACTACAAAGTCCAGTTCATTTTTATGTTCTTCAACTTTATCATTAAGCTTCTTCATATCTTCTTGTAATTTTTTTGTAATATTAATTAAGTCTGCATACTTTAAATTATGACGTGTATCAACAGTACTAATCCAAACTCGAATTTGTTTTTTAAAGTCATCTATTTTAGAATTAAGCTCTTTTTTAAAGTCATCTAATGCTGTATCATGATCATCACCTCTTTGTGAAGCTGCCTTTTCCAATTCAGCTTTATACTCTGCAAGTTTATTTGAAATTAATTCTAATAAATCTTTATGCTTTTTTTCAGTTTCAGTATTTAGTTTATTTATTTCTGTTCTAATTTCTAACTGATACATATTTTGTAACTTTTTTTCAGCTTCAATAATCTTGTCTTTTAGTTCTTCATGTTTAATCATACTATCTTTTAATTCTTGAACTTGAGTGTATAACTTTTCAAAATTGGTTCTAAATACTTTTTTTATATTGTCATCTGTCAAATCAGATTTCTCTTCAAGTTCTTTAATAGAATCAACCATAGCTTTCATTTCTTCTTCAATTTTACCTTGTAATTCAACTATCAATAATGAATTCTTTTTAAAATCTTTTGTTAATTCTTCAATATTCTTTACTTCTGCTTCTAATGTCTGTTTTATACTTTTAATATCTTCAAGATTATAGTCATCTATTACACTTTGAATTTTTTTATACAAAAACCGTCTTGGAACTACATCAGCGGATTTATCTGGATTTCCTAGGTTGATTATTTTATTACCTCCCATATCTAATGCTCTGTTCATTGTGTTATCAAGTTTCTTATTTCTGTGAAGATATGATTCCATGTCCTTTATAAGCTTTTTGTATTGTTTTTTAGTAGCATAATCACTTAAATCAATATCAAATTTAACTTTACTTATACTGTCAGTTTCACTTACTTGTTTTACATCATTAAAAACACCCATCTATATATTACCAGTAAAGTTTTTTCTTAAAAACTTCCTTGGTTTGTCAATATATAAGAAATCATATTTTTGATTTGTTGCATTAGCAAATGAATCACGATCTATATTTTGTTCATTACAAATCATATCATTTTCTCGTTTACCTGGACTTTCAAATAAAATATAATGTGAACAGTTAATTCGAATATCTTTTGGTGTTTTATAGTAAGACTGACTTAAATAAATAACACAACAGTTTTTGTGACGTCCTTGAATAAAGTATTTTGTTATTTCATTTTGAACTTTTTTATCTTCACATGCAAAATCATCAAATATTACTACTTTTTGTTTTTCTGATTCAAGATCATTAACATCAATTATTTCATTATTAGAACATTCAAGTATTTCATTTGGATCTACTTTAATTTTTTTTGCAATTTGGTTTAAGTTGTTAATTAAATCCTGATATTTAGATTGTTCTAGGTTTTTAGCATATAAGTATAATTTATCATAATATATAAGAGGTTTTCGAAGTATATGCATTAATGTATTTGTTTTTCCAGATCCAGAAGATCCACATATTAACATTCTAAAACATGAATCTGGCATAAAAGGATAAAATTGTTTAAAGTTATTGGATTTATCACTTTTTGTATCATAATTTGGAATTTCCATTTATATAATATTACATTATTTTACATTATTTTACAATATCTTACATTATCTTACATTATTATATAAATGCAATCAAAACTTAATGAAATGATAATAAGAAAAAAATTAGTCGGGCAAAAGATGAGAGATCTTAGAGAAGAAATAATGAGAGAAAAAATAAGAAAAGCTACAAATCGGGATATGTATACTGAAATTTATAAGCCAATTACTGAAAAAATAGAAAGTCAAAAAGAACAATTATCAAGTCAGTTAAAAGCATTACCTGGAATTAAGGAGCAATTAGCGTTACTTCCAAAAAGTTTTGTTGATAAAATGCAAGAACAAAAATCGGCAGAGTTAATGGAAGAATCACCACCTCCGGGACTACAACAACCATTACAACCATTAAAAGAAGATAAAAAAAATGAAGAATCAAAGAACGGGAGCAAACCCAAAAGAAAAGGAAATCCAAAGTGATTAGATGCTTTCTGGATAATATGTTTTAGAAAAATAAATTAAAAAAACCGTCTGAATGTTTGATTTTTTAAACTGCAGATAAACTAATCCAATAAAATGATAAAAAAACGATTTTAAAAGCTACAAAAGAAAAGGGTTTACTGAAAAATTTTTAAAAAATTAAAGGGTCCAATAACAAGCAAACAAGAAAAAGATCCAAAAAGCAAGAAGAAGCAAAAGTTTTTAAACGTGAAAAAGGTAAATTTAAAAAGTACAAAGCCGGTTAAATAATATTCTTGATATGGCTCCTACATAGGGAAAAGGAAAAAAAAACATCAAACCCCAAAAAGTTCACCAAAGGCAATATGGTAATTTAATTTTTACTTAAAAAAATTTTATGGTCAAAAAAATTAATTGCTAAGGATAGAAAAAACGGGAAAAGAAAAATTTAACCTAAAGTAGTGTGTTTTTAATGATTTGATAATAAAAGATATAAAAAAAAAAAAAGCTTCAATTCATTTGAAAAATATTAAAGAAAAACAAAAAAATCAGGATTACCTATCAAAAAAAGATCTATAAAATTTTAAAAAAGTAATTGGGGAAAAGGTTATGACTATGTCCAGAATCCAAAAGAATGTTAAGACTGGAGATAATTTTTTTTTCAATTGATGTGAAAAATAAAAAACAAAAAAAATAAAGGGTTTTAACAAATTGATGAACAAAAAAATAAAACATTGTTACCAGAAAACTAAATGTTATAAAAATTTATTTTTTCTTGAATTAGATTTTTAAAAAGTTTTAAAACTTTATTTTTTAATTAAAAGATATTTTTAATAATTATAAAATAAAAAAAAAATAGTATTAATTTTAAAAACATTTAAAGAGATAAAAAAAAACCAAGTGTTTTTACAATCATTTTTAGTCGTTCTTTTTTAATAAAAAAAAAATTTATGTTGGGGTTTTGGATAGATTAACACTATGACCTACCTTGGCAAATATTATGATGAATATGACAATAAAAGAATTCTTTTACAATAAGGGTAAAAAATGGAAAGATTCTATTTACAAATGGTTCTTACGTTACACAGAATTAATAATTATATTGGGGAAAACATTAAAAAGTAATGATGATTTTGAATTTAAAAATCAAAAGTCCAAAAATTTGGAATTTGTTTTAAATATTTTTTAAGTTTTGATTTAAATTTACAATAATTTTATTTTGGGTTTTAAAGAATGTCAAATTTTATACATTGCTGAATTTGGAAAAAAGCATTGAGAAAACGAATGGGGAACTAAAACACCAAATAAAACTAACTCTTGGATAAATTTACTTCTTTGTGATCTATTGAAAATTCATTGTTGATGGTAATTTCGGAATTATCTAGCTTAAGTACTGCAGATTTAACAAGAGCTTATCCTTTTTACAAAAAAACCACAAAATTGGTATTCTAAAAATTAAAAAAATATTTTAATAAATTAAATTTAGAAATATATCAGATTTGGTGAAAAATTTTAATTTTTAAAGAGGTTGAAACAAGTTTTAACTATTTTAAAAAAATTAATTAAAAAAAAGAAAAAAAACTTAATTTATGAATTATAAATTTTATTTTTATATAATGTAAAAAAAAAGTTTATGACAAAAAAAAAGGAATATTTTTTTATGTGATCTCACACAGGAAAAAAAATCATACAGGAAAAGGATTTTTGACATTTTAACAAAATTGTTTTAAAGGGAGTTGCATTTTCAATTAGCACAGGGGAAAAAAATTTTTGGGAAACAGCAGGAAAAGCAGCATTAAAAGGGGGAACAAAAAAGGTTGGAACAGAAAAATTTAGCTGCTGATAAAATTTTTGAAAATTTAAAAAAAAACCCCTGCTCCGGAGTTGGTTTTTTAAATTTGCTAGAATTACAAAAAAGAATAACAGTAAAAAATAATAAAAAAATAAGATAAAGAGGAAAATATTAATATAAGATAAATAATTATGCAGGTCTGGGACTTTGCTGACAAAAACGATTAAACAGATTTTTTATAAAAAAATAAAAATTTTTTAAATTTAATAAAAAAAAAGTTTTATTTTTAATAAAAAATAAAATAAAAAAAAAAATAATATAAAAAATCATGTTAGAACAAAACAAATGTAAAGATATGAATTAACTCCTTCAATTTTTTAAAAGCTTTTTAACTGACTTGGAAATAATGTTTTTAAGGGAACAAAAAACGGATATCACTTCAAAATATAGAGTTCAATTTTGATTTGGGTTTTAAGGTTATTTTTAAGAAGTTTTTTAAAATAAATAAGCTTTCGATGGTGCTGGGGGATGCTGAGACCAAATTGCTCTAATTAAAATGCGCTCATTTAAATTTTCAGTTATGGTTAAAAAAAAAAAGGGAAAAGTTTATGATTGTAAAATTTATACAAAGAATAAATGTAAAAAGGTTTTTGGTTTTAATTGTTGAAGATATGCAAAATCAATGGAACAAATGAATTTATCTATTTAAAAAATACTGATACGCTGCTACTGCGATAATTCAGGTTTTAATTTAGAAAGAATTACTCCCCAAGGTGATGCTAGGGAAATCTAAAATTCCCTTAAATAATTATTCATTTTTTAGGGTTTTGAAAATAATATTTTAAACCCCCAAGTCAATTCAAATAACACTGCAGTGACGATGATGATAAAATTAATTTTTAGAGCTAATGCTGCTGTGAGGTAGGTAAGTAAAAATTAATTCATGGGGTTCCCCGTTTGGTTTTTTTAAAGAATTTGGGTTTGATCTAATTACTACTGAAAATTTAAAAAAGCAAGATGGATACCTTCGGAAATTAACCAATCAACGATAAACCCACAGACGGACATAACTTTTAGAAAAAACACTGGGGAACAAAACCCCAACATGTATTTGTTTATTTTTCAACGCCTGATAAAAGTAATGCACAAAAAAAGAATCCACATTTTTTTAAAAACATTTTAAAGCTAATGCAGTAGGGGATGATTTTATTTGAGTTAATTGTCGTCTTGAAGTTGGTAATGGGGGTTTTTTATCCAGAAAAAAATCACGATTCAAGAAAATGATAAAGTAATTAATTACTTTAAACAAAATAATAAACTACTGGAAGTCTTTTAAATAGATTTAAATTTTTAAAGGTTTTTTTGGATTTGTTTATTTAAAATTGGGAAAAAAAAAAGGGTAAAACAGAAGATCCAACAGATTTCATTAAAAGCAAAAAAAGTTTTGGCCCGGGAGCGCTGTCCGGTTTTCGCAATTTTATTTTTATGAGGAAAAATTGAAAAAATACTATGGAAATGAAAATTTTATTTTTTTTAATAAAAAAATTAAAATTTTAAAAAATGACTCAAATTATATTAAATAAAGTTAACCTTAAGATGGACAAAAAAAAATTTAGCCCCACCTCAAAAACAAAAATTTCCCCATACTTTTGATTTAAAAAATGAAAATTAAGGGAAAATTTCCCCTTTACTTAACAAAAAAACAATTAAAACAATTAAAAAAAAACTGTTGCAAAAAATAAGGGATTAGAAATTACAAATTTCAAAAAACCAAATGTCCAGTCAAGGCCAAAAGGTGGATTTTTGGCTTTGTGGGGTTTTTTAGGAAAAAAAAATTCTTCCAAAGGCCGCAAAAATAGCCCAAAAATATTACCCCTTTTGGGATGGTGCTTTGTCTGGGCTAGCCAACGGGGTTATAAAATATTGGAAATGGGATATTTTAGTAGCAATATAAGAGAAAAAGATACGCCATATCTTACACCTAATCAAAGAAAAAAACTAGTAAATTTTTGGAGTGATTTAAATTTAAAACAAAAAAAAAAACAAAACGGTGGGTTTTTAGGTAGTTTTCTGCTAGTTAGGAAAACCTTTTTATACATCTTTTTAATGGAAAAGGGCTACAGATTGATTCACAACTGAGACCTACAGACGAATTCCTAAGAAAAAAAAAAAAATTTTTAAACAAACCATATCTAACTTTTAAAAAGAACAAGGGTAAACCCCTTAAAAATTAAAAAAATTTAAGGGGGTTATTTAGTAGAAATAAATTTTTTTAAAAATTTAAAAATAAAGGATGAGTGTGGAATATAAATTTGGACGCCTATGGTCCGGGAAAAAAAATTTTTTTGCTACTTTAATACTTTATACTTTGATCCATTTGACTTCCTCCACCAAAAGAAGTAATTAAGTATATACCAAATGTAAAATACAACAATGTTCAATATCAAGACAAAACAAGTATGCTTTGTGGATATTATTGTTTATTTTTCATTAAAATGTTACAAGATAAAGTACCGTTGTATGATTTATTGTATAAAATACTAAAAATTAATCATGTAAAACAAAATGAACAAACATTATAAAATTACTTTAACCAATAAGGACATTTATTTAACTGGAATAATTAATATAATGGGAATATTCAATAATATAATGAAAAAGTAAATAAAATAGAAAGACAATTAATAAGAAAACCTCCATTGTTTTTAACATGTTATACCCAAGATACTGATGGTGGATTATTTCAATGGAAAACTGTAAATGCTAGTCCTGGTTTAGTTCAAAATGGTAAAATGTAAGAATTAATTTTAATTGCATTTTAATTATTCTTGTTGATGCAATTAAATTAGATAAAGGAGAAGCTAAATTACAAATAAAAATAAAGAAAATGTAATTCTTCAAAGTTATCATGTAAAAAGTAACAGAAAAAATGAATCTATTTCTATTAATTATGCAAATGAATTTAAAATAAATGATGTTATTTATATTAATTCTTTAAACGTTATGAATAATCAGTTAACAATTATGGTTCTATAGTTTAAGTTTTAATTTAAGAGTTAATTTAAGTTTAATTTAAGAGTTAATTTAAGTTTTAATTTAAGAATAACTAATGTATCAATACCATTATCAAGATATAATCTTTTATCATCATAAACATGATAAAGATGTTTTATTTATAACATAACTGGAAAGATTGTGTTTATTAGAACGAATAACTTTAAAGGTGTGATTACTTTGGGTTGAATTAACAAAGTATCTTTGTAATTTTTATGAACTATTGTTTTCTTAACAACAAGTTTTTTAATTCTTTACATTTTTTAACATTTACTTCATTTCTAATAAATATAATACATTTTACTTCTTAATCCGACAAATTCAACAATGGGAATGCCGGCAGCTTCATCTTTAATTTTCCAATTACTTTTTTATTATTATCAAAGTAAAATTTTGAATTACTATCGTAATCACTATTATCAAATAAATCTTTGTCCTTATAAAAATCCTCATAATGCATCTTTGGTTTTAATTTCATAACATAATGAATCAGTGTCAGTGAATAGTAATTTACAATTACTCTCGTACTTTTCCTTAATGTAATTATAATGAAAATCATACATTAAATATTTTGATAAATCTAGAATGCACATTCCAACATAACAAGGTCTGTTTAATAACAAACTTCTTTTATTCTATGAATACCAAACAAATTCTTGTTAAACATCGTTGAACTAACAAATGAAGGTTGGCTATGTATTTTAATAAAATATTTTCATCATGTGTTATTTAATATTAACCCTCTTGCGTAATTCTCCATCGTCTTACCAAATACAGAATTGTTCATTAACTTAAAAAAGTCCTTTTCAAATGAATTTTTTGCTTTAGATCTTTTTTTAGTATTAAAATCAATATACTTTTTTAACCAAGGACTTTCGTCAAAAGTTAATATTTTGTGTATTTTTGTTACTTTTAACCCTAATTGTGTATATAGTTCAAGATTTTTAAAATGAACTACATAATTTTGTTTTTTCATTAAAGTTGGAACTAATTTTTTTACATTACTTTTTCCTATTTCAAATTCTGTTTTAATATTTTTACTGTAAATGGAAAGCCATTGATCTGGTATAATAATTTTTTCAGGAGCTAAAGGATAATCGTTGTGGGTTTTATGTAATTCTTTTGGATATTCAAGATCACATTCAACTATAAAGTTAGTTTTACCTTTTGCAATTAATTTCTTGAATTGTTTTCGGATATAAATTTAAAGTTTCCAGAGGGTAAAAGGTTGACACATAGCCCAACCGTAAAGGTTATTGGCGTCAAGGTACAATAATGTATTTGCTTTCTTCTTTTGAATTATAATCCTTCATATATTTTTGTTTGCTTTACTGTATCTGTTTGAAATATAACTTATTCCTCCTCTCAGTCCCTTTCAATAAAAAGATACATATCAATATCAGTTATTAAATCTAACTTAATTCCAGTCATTTTTAACATTGCATCCCAAGCTAACCCAAGACTACTAAAATAATGACAAGGATCTAATTTGTAGTACTCTAAACATAGTTTTCTAAAATTTTCAAATACATCAGCTAAAAGTAATACGTCAGTTTTTAAATATAGATCATGATATTCTCCCATTGTTTTAATTTTGAATTTATTCCAAACCATTTTAGCATGTTTATATTCGTTGTCAGATATATGTGTTTCATTTAAAATTGAATAAAACTCTTCTTTAGAAGGTAATTCTGTTTCTTTGAATTTTTTAAATGAATCCATGTAATCATATGGATAAACACCTTTTGTTTTTAATAATTCAACACTTTCACAACTAAATTCAGTTAATGTGTATTTAAATTCTGGAATATTTTTTACTAGGTTATCCAATGATTGAGACATAAATTGGAATGAATCAATAAAGACCAAGTCAGAAATCATAAATGCCATATATCTTTCCATATTGTTAGGAATAACATTAATTTCTTTTTTAAATTTCCCTATTTGTTGCATAATAAAATGACCGTCATAACCTCTTAAATTATGAAAAATAACAGGAATTTTGTGTGTTAGTTTAAAATTAATATTACATTCTGAGTGAGCACTTCCTCTGAATTTTCCTGTTATATGACAATGATCCCGTACTGGCACTTCACCTTCTATATATTCTTTTTCACAAATATGACAAAACTTTTGTTTTTTAAATTCACTTTCATCTTTTTTAGACATTCTTAGTTCTTTGTTAAAGTTAACACTAAATATTTCTTTACAATATTCCTCTCCTCAGCATTTTTTCAATAAACTTATAAACTGCATTAGGACCTCTATAAATCTGGGTTGGTTTAGTATTTTATCGTCATAACAACAAACAACTTTATAGCCTGTAACCACAATCTATATGATTTTGATATGGTTCAGTAAATGAAGATTCAGTTGATGGTAAAGCAGTTAAAACTTTTTATGTTATTGATTCAAAATCAGCATAAATTACAAAAGTACTGCTAAACCTTTATGATAATTTTTAAATTGTACTTTACTTCCCTCTTTTGGCATTTTTACGCCTTGGATACCATTAATAGCTAAACAGTTTGGAATATGTTCATTTAATATTCTTTCTTGGGTAAAATGTTGTAAGCAACTTTTACAAAAATATTTTCTATGTTGGTCTTTGGTTTTGTTAGTCATTAATCTATTAAAGTCTTTTATCCAAACATAATGTTGGACTACAGTTCTTGAGGGCTTACAGTCATCATCAGTTATTTTATCATTTATTTTATCATTAGTAATTAGCAACATGTCACAGTGTTCTGCGTATTGATATTTTGATATGTACAATGGATAAATTACATTTTCTTCATAACCAAATATATTAAATGATATTTCATTTAAAACTTCAATTTTAGGTATTTGATTTAATGTAACAGGAAATTTAATTCCAGTATAATCAAGATCGTTTATATGATTTTTATATTTTGAAACTCTTTGAGGATCTTTTCCAACAGGAAATTTGTAAGCTAAATGACACCATCTAAAACATTCATTATCATCATTCTTTATATTTATTAATCCTTTCATTGAATTTTGTAATGGTTTTGGTAATTCTAAATAACTTGAAGCAGCCAATGGACTATACTTATATCTATTTATATAATGAGAATCAACTGACTCTATTCTCCAGCCACTTCCTTCAGAAATCCAATTACCAATTCTATTTATTATTTCATCAAAAGCTTGATGTAAAGTTTTTTTTATTTCATTTGTATTAATTATTTCTAAAGCCTTTGATTGAAAATAAGCTGATTTATATATTGTATCAGTTTTATCCATTTTTTGCAAAAGTTATTTTTAAAACAACGTTTATTTTTATACCTTTTAAAGTTTTAAGTTCAGATTTAAGTATTTCATAAGAGTTGTTTATAGTTAAATATAATTGATTCTTTGGATCTTGTCTATATGTAATTTTAATTTCAAATTTCTTATAATATTGTTTTGTGGATCTCTCGATTTCCATCTATATATTATATTTAGAAAATAAAATTCGTTAAGCAAAAAAGGATTAAAAAAATCATTAAAAAATAATAAAATAAATAAAGTTTTAAATTATCTTTAAGAAGAAATAAAATATTTAAATTTATATCTTTTTCCATTAACTTTTGATATTCCACATTTTACTCGGTTTTCTCCTTTGCAGCACATTGTTATTAACCCAGAATTAATACCAAGGTCTTTAGACGCTGCATAATTGCTTTTATATGTTTTTTCTTCATTAGTATCACAGTCGGTTACAATAACTTTTTTAGGATTGTTTCGAATATTATTTGGTCTGGGACAATCACATAACCTTTCGGCATTTTCTTCTTCAGTTAATAGACAACCACAGTTCCATTCAAATAAATTATTTTTTAAAAGATAAGGATCTATAACATTTTGTAATTTATCAATGACATGATTTTTATATTCATCGCTAACTATTTGATCAAGTTTTGATTTAATAACATTTCTTCTTTTAAGAATTTTCTTATATGAATTTTTATCTGGATTCATTATTTCTCCTAAAGTGCTAGATAATTTTGGCATAATCATTCTATCTACCTTTCTATTAACCATCTATATATAATATACTTATAGAAAAAAAATCTCTAAAAACGCACGTAAAATTTAATACAGCTCTTCTTCTTTTTTACTTTTATATCCGTTAAGTTTAAATTCCTTCATATACGTTTCAAAAGGCATTGAATATTTTTTTTCTTTCTGCATTTCTAATAGTATTGTAAAAATATCCTGAATAACTTGTTTCTCTTCTTCTTTATTTACTTTTCCAATCCGTGCTTTTGTTATTAGTTGTTTTATTTTGTGATGATGTGCTTTTAAAATAAATTTCTTGTCGTCAAGTTTTAGTCTGTTAGTAAATATGGTAATTACTGATGGAACAGCGCCAGCAACTGCTACAAATATAGGAATAGCTGGAACAAGTGCTAATGCAGCTGAACAACCAAAGACACCTGCTGTAATATATAATCCGGTACTTACTCTTCCACAAAATTTATAACTTTTTCTGTAAGCAGCAGCTAGTTTAGTTAAGTGAATAATTAATTGATCTATTGTTTCTATTCCATTATTAGAAATTAAATTTTTATGGACCATTTATATCATATATATTTTAAATTAAATTTCTTCCAATTCACTAAATGGTACCCAACTATTAAATTTTTCATTGTAACCTTTCCATTTTACTAAAGCTTGTTTTTTCTTATAGTCTCGTCTAATAACTTTTTCTATTCTAAAAACTTCTTGTGTAGTAGGTAAAAGTTCTTGTTCATAAAATGAACCTTGAATTATTTCATCATTTAAATCTTTAATAGTGTATGTTCTGGGATTTGTATTATTAATTTTATAAATTATAAATATTTCCTCTGTCCAGTTTGGTGTATATCCTTTTTCAAAATGTTTTTTAAGTTTGCTTCAACGAACTCGATCACCAATTTTAAATTTTGCTTTACTCTTTGATATCTTTAAATCACCATATAAATTAAAGTAAACAGTACCTTTATTTAAGTTTTTACTAGCTTCGGTTGGTGTCATTTTTATACTAGAATGTTTTGTTTTGTTATATTTATCAACCATATCCTGCAAATTATTTAAATAAGTATAAGTATTATTTGCTGTAAAATATTTCCACATTATTCTTTTTAAACTTCTATTAAATCTTTCTATTACTACAGCCTTTCCTTCATTAAATGTATGGTACATATTAATCTTATTTTTATTCAAAAATGATTCAAACTTTTTATTATAAAATTCTTTTCCTTCATCTACCCATAAATTTACTGGTAATCGTCCTTCTAAAATTATTTTTTCAAATGCTTCTGTAACAGATTCTCCAGTTTTATTCTTTAATGGAATAACCCAAGCATATTTACTAAATATATCAATAACGGTTAACAGGTACTTAACTCCTTTATTATATTTTGAAAAAGCTTGCATGTCAACTAAATCAGCTGACCAAGTATCATCAATATCATTAACAATCACTCTTCGTTTCTTAAATTTTCTTTTAATTGGTTTGTGCAATTCTTCTGCTAATTCATCGCTCCATGTGATTCCGGGGGTATACTCTACCCCCTTTTCCCGTTTTTTGACTTTTGTTTTTGTCCCAACCCAAGTGTGTATTTCGTTTTAATTATAGGTTTCACAACTAAATGTTTTGCAATCTTTTCTCCAAATGTTTTTGATTTAGTTTTATTTAAATTGGAAAGCATTTGTTTATCACATGTACCCTTTTTTACATCACTGTCATAGCAAAAGTCATGGTCCATACATACTGCATCCAGTTCATTGACAGGGGGTCCATTATCTAGGGGATTTCCTGGCCCACAATAATTATATCCTGGAAGTGTTAAACCTTTCTTAGGTAATAAAGGTAACATTGCTTTGTGAATATCTAAATTACCCCCTGTACTTTTAACAAACTTTGATTTCATTTTTCCACAAGATGAACAAGTAGCTTTTATCATTTTTCTCCCGTTTTTTGTTGTTACATAATGAGGATTTATATTATCAGTAAATCTTCTTTCTTTCAAACAATATATTTTATTCCGTAAACTCATCTATATCAAATGTATTTAAAATTATTTAAAGACTAATAATGTAGTTACTAATTGAAAATAAGATCAAATACCTTACATTTTATTAATAAATATAATCTGCCAAAGTTTTGCCAACATTCTGCCAAAAGTTTGTCAAGTTGGCAGACATTGTCACATTGCTGCCACTTGGCAGAAAAATGGCAGGCTTTTGATTGGTTGAATTTGTGGTTTCCCACATAGCCATTTTCAGAAAATACAACGTAAATTCCAATATAACATTTTCAGAAAATATGTCAGCTATTTATAACAAGGTTTTCTGAAAATATGAGAAAACGAAAGTAAAGTTAAAACCTGTGGGTTTTTAATTGGTTGGTATTGGTCGGTTTAGGTCAAAGACTAAATGTTAAATTAGGTTAAACTGCGCTAGAATCGGTATTTCTTATACTACTTCTAGAAAAATGATACAACCAAACGTTTTTCGCAGAAATACTTGAAAAAGGTTTCAACTTCCATAACAAAGAACGACCTTGATTGAATGTATTTAGCTCATGCTTTATTGGTTCTAAGTATCATGATATCATCAGGCATTTTATGTTTGAAATACTTATGTCCCTGTAACGACACTAGCTTCGTAGAAGGAGTTTAAAGTTCACTTATAGAAAAACGATGAATACCCTTGAAGATCGCCTTTAGTACGTTTCAGTATAAATATACTGTTTACATGCATGCTTTTGTTGTCTACCCAATAGAAAGTCCGTAGAAAGTGATATTCACCTAAAAAGAAATATTTAACTGAACAAACCTAATCATTATACTACGGTGTTCCGTTGGGGCCATCGCAGTTTCGCGTAGTCGTCCTAAGGGCGAAATCGCGAAAACACGATATTTTGACGCGAAAACACGACGCTTTAACGCGAAAACACGATGCAAAAAATATCGCGATTTCGCGTTGTTAATATCGTGTTTTCGCGATTTCGCCCTCGATCTGCCATCATCTTTTCGTGTTTTTGCCTTCGTGGTAAGTAGGGCGAAAACGCGAAAACACAATATTGATAGCACGAAAACGCGATAATTTTTATCGTGTTTTCGCGATCTTGTATCGTGTTTTCGCGTTTTCACCCTCTCAACTGCAAAGGCGAAACCGCGAAAACACGATGTTTTAATATTGTAATTTCGCGTTCAAACGCTTGCAGGACATTTCGACAGACAGTACATTTGAGGATATTTTGAGGTTTTTTTTTTTTTCGTATCGGCAATAGATCCACTTTTCCATTCACAAATGTGACATAACATATTATTTAGTTGGTATTAAAATGCGCATATACATTTATATAGCCAAACATAGATGAAGTATTTTTAAAGATGTTCTATTCAGTAGGACATGTGACCTTTACAGAGAAAATTGTAACATGACTGAAGTATGTATACAAAGCAAAACATAAGATATTCGATAACAATTTTGCAAACAGAAAACTTTCTACTTTGCAGATTTTATTAAAACTTCTCATTACTGTTTTGAATTATGTACATGTAAACTGGAATATATAGCCAAGTAAAATGTACATTTCTGTGTGCTTTTTAGATATTATGATGTCTGAAAGTCAGTTGAAGCTTGTAGTATGGTCTTTTGTCCGTCGTCCGTCCACAATTGAGCTTGTGTTCATGATAGCGCTTTCATTTCTTACTTGATTTGAACCAAACTTGCACATAACTTGTATCTCTATTAGATCTCGTTTCCTTTCGAAAACCAGCCATATTGCGCGATGGGTCTTGGAGTTATGCCCCCCACCCCCCTCTTGAAATGGCTAAAATCTGCACAGTTGAGATTATGTTCACGATAGAGCTTTCATTTCTTATTTGATTTAAACCAAACTTGCACATAACTTGTATCTCTATTAGATCTCGGTTCCTTTCGAAAACCAGCCATATTACACGATGGGTCTTGGAGTTATGCCCCCTGAAATGGCTAAAATTGCAGATTTTAGCCTTGTGTTAACGATAGCGCTTTTATTTATTTTTGCATTTTCCCCAAACTTTGCCAGAGGTTAGATTGGTGAAAGATCTCGGTTCCTTTCGAAAACCAGATGGGTCGGTTAATTTGGGCCAGAGTTTCGGGCTTTGAAATAGGGGGACCGTCCATATTTCGCTATTTTTTTTTTTTTTTTTTTTAATTTTATTTCTTTTAACTCACCTCACCGAATTTCTAGAAAATTTGTTCAAATTATGGCCCCAAAGTCAAAATTGGCCCCGCATCAGGGATTTCTTGTTTTTTACATAGACTTGTATAGGAAAATCTTTAAAAATCTTTTTGTCTGAAACTACAATGGCTAGAGTTTAGATATTTGGTGTGTAGTATTGTCTAGTGGACCTTTACCAAGATTATTCAAATCATGGCCCTGGAGTCAAAATTGGCCCCGCCCCAGGGGCTACTTGTTTTACATAGAAGTTTAGATATTTGGTGTATATCATTATCTAGTTGACCTCTACCAAGAATACAAATCGTGGCCCTGCAGTCAAAATTGGCCCCACCCTGGGGACTACTTGTTTTTACATAGACTTATATAGGAAAATCTTTAAAAATCTTTTTGTCTGAAACCACAATGACTAGAGCTTAGATATTTGGTATGTAGCATTGTCTAGTGGACCTCTACAAAGATCGTTCAAATCATGGCCCTGGAGTCAAAATTGGCCCCGCCCCAGGGGCTACTTGTTTTACATAGAATTATAGAGGGAAATCTTGAAAAATCTTTTTGTCTGAAACTACAATGGCTAGAGTTTAGATATTTGGTGTATATCATTATCTAGTTGACCTCTACCAAGATTGTTCAAATAAAGGCCCTGAGGTCAAGATTGTCCCCGCCCCAGGGGATACTTGTTTTTACATAGACTTATATAGGAAAAACTCTTCATTTAAAAAAATCATAAAAATAGAAGACATGATATTTGAATCTGGAGAAAAAAAAATACGTGTTATGATTTTCATCAAGGATTGCTTTGTTCGAGATGTTGAGGGGGTGGACCCAACCGGGTTGGCCGAGCCTATATTGCACCATTATCTCCTGTGAAACTGTTCAGCCAAATTTACGGAAACTTTACAGGAATGATCCTTTGGTGGTCCTCTACCAAAATTGGTCAAATAACATTTTCAGTCATTAACTTGTTCTCCTACAACCATAGTGCCTCATTGGCTTGTCAGGTGGGCGACCCAGGGCCACTTGGCCCTCTTGTTATAAAAAAAGTGACAATTTCATTTATGATACGCATGAACACCAATTATTCATACATAGATTTTCGATCATATAATTGAGCCGTGCCATGAGAAAACCAACATAATGGGTTTGCGACCAGCATTGATCCAGACCAGCCTGCACATCCGCGCAGTGTGGTCAGGCCCCATGCTGTTCGCTAACAGTTTTTTCCAATTCCAATAGGCTTTAAAAGCGAACGGCATGGATTCTGAACAGACTGCATGGATGCGCAGGCTGGTCTGGATCCATACTGGTCGCAAAACCACTATGTTGGTTTTCTCATTGCGCGACTCTGACGAGTCTAGCCTATATTTTATGTTATCCAGAACAGGTTACTTCATTACTTTCGGTTTATAAAATTGTGCAGAACTAGTTTATGCTTAGAATTGATCATTTGCATATTCGAATGTAATAATATCATTCCAACATTACAATAACAAAATAACTCTGCCAGTACCCCGATATCTTTCCAAAATAAGATCTGAACTTTTAACTGAATTAAAGTCATTTATTTTTAAAACAATGCAATTTTACAACGGTACCCAGGCATTGTCTTGAAATGGAAAATCTGTCTCACAATTCAGATTTTGCTGCACTTATGATTGATTAGCAATGGATTGAACTAGCTAGGACTACGCCAGCAACAATCAAATAAATAATGAGTATAATGAATTTGAATACATGTTTATCTTAAAATCACGTTGACATTCCTTTCGGTCATTTTTTTTTTCGAAAAGACCGAGAAGAAGGATACCAAATTTTCAAGAATGTTTTACCAATAAAACAGAAACAAAAAAACAGGAACTATAAAACAATTAGTCTTATTTCAAATGTGCTTTCACTGAAAAAGTAATCATATAAAATATACAAAGATATATACACGCTTTTACCATTTTTTCAGAACGTTTGGACACTTTGATTATATATACACACCAACACATTTTAAACTGAGATTTTTTTTTGTTTGTTTGTTTTTAACTTTCTTTATATAGAACTTCTTTGGTCCAAACCTTTAAATAATGCTCGACAGAATTTGTTAAAGACTTGTACATGGTATATTTAAAGCATATAATATACAACATCTGTTCAAATCTGACATTGCTTCTTTTAGCTCCCGCTAGTTGTCACAGAATATTTTTTTCATTTCAAGGACACTCTATCGCAGATTCCATCTGTAGTACATGACATACGAACATACAATTATATATATAGACAGACAGACAGACTGACTGACAGACAAAACGACAGACAAAACGATATGGATAAAATATAGAGAGAGCATTTTATGACACTGGGCTTATTCTCATCAAGCCAGCGTGCTATTTACATTTTTTTTGCAAATAAAGTATTGATGCGATTTGCGTGGTTATTCTATTTCTATCAGTAGTGTGAAAGTGTTAAAGAAACAAATTTTATTTCGCATAATAGCAAAATATTCAATATTTTTATATTGTTGTAAATCTGAATATAGCGCCGTATGGAAACTATAACTGACTCCCGGCATGCAGAACTTTACCAGTTTCTTTTTCTGACCTTGTAGCTATTTGAGAATCGGTATGACTTTAATTCACAACAATGTAAAAATATGCCATTGTGTTTCTCGCCAATCCAAATGTTTTTTTTTCAATGTTTTATTTTCGGGGCGGGGGGGCTTAACTTGAGATTTTGACGATGACATCTTAAAGTTGATAATTTGATTCGTTATTCTATTAGTATGTTACCATTTGCGTAGTACAGATGCGGCTAAACATTGCCGTTTTATACACTTAGTGCGTGTTTTTCAACAAGAGCATCGCCTAGATTCACACAGTATTTTTATATATATACTTACAAAAAATAGCAATACATTTAGAGACATTTCCCTGCTCTAAATAAAATACTTGTAAACTAGTACGTAGGTATATCCTTCAGACTGCCTTATAATTATAAAACAGACTTCATGTAAAAACACATTCAATAAAGCTTTATTAAGGTCTACCTTATTTGAAAAGGTAGACAGGCAAGTAAGCATATACACGTATAATATTGAATAACAGTTACCTTAATATTAAAAAATCAAAACCTATATCACCTTCAAATAGAAAAGATCAAGTCAATCCCGATTTCATCATTCTATTACATGTTACACGTATTATCTTTATCAATTAACTCTAAAATGAATTAATAACTACACTGCTACATATTGCATATCACAGAATAAGTGTTAAAAAGGGATTAGATAGGGGTTGACATGTCCAAGGAGGGGTCAAAATGTACAAGGGGTTGGGGTTGAAATGTATCGGGTCGAATTTACGGTCTCTCGAAATGCCTTGCAAGCGTTTGCGCAAGTCCAACCGAAAGGCGAAATTACAATATTAAAACATCGTGTTTTCGCGCTTTCGCCTTTGCAGTTGAGAGGGCGAAAACGCGAAAACACGATACAAGATCGCGAAAACACGATACAAAAAAAAAATCGCGTTTTCGCGCTATCAATATCGTGTTTTCGCGTTTTCGCCCTACTTACCACGAGTGCGAAAACACGAAAAGACGATGGCAGATCGAGGGCGAAAACGCGAAAACACAATATTAACAGCGCGAAAACGCGATATTTTTGCTTCGTGTTTTCGCGTTAAAGCATCGTGTTTTCGCGTCAAAGTATCGAGTTTTCGCGTCAAAATATCGTGTTTTCGCGATTTCGCCCTTAGGACGACAACGCGAAACTGCGATAGCCCCAACGGAACACCGTATTATATTGATAATCTTAATTCATAGGGAAATCGTGTTTGCAAATTCTGTCATTTTGTAGTGATAACATACACCTCTTAGTGTTGTAATATCTATTTTTCCGCCAACATTATTTGCATTTCTAGTGCATTATGGACTTATTTGTAGAATAGGATTGCCTATGAATATTTAATCCGTGTGAAAATTATTTGTTGTACTATTAGATTCGTTTTCGTTTTAGGCATAACAAATCCTTACTGTAAGATAACATATTTCATTTATCATACGCATATTGCAATGCAAAGTCTAGGCCCTAAAGGCAGTCTTGGTGAGGTTTCGCAGGAACGGCGTTCGGCAGAGCGATATTCAGCGGGCCGAGTTTTGTGAGGCGACATTCGGCAAGGCGTCGTTTTTCTTGGTCACATTTGTTGGGGTAACGTTGAGCGCGGGATCATAACGGCGGCAGAAATCAGTCACATGATTATAAAATTGTCTTCGATTTATTTACTCAGTATAATTGATAACACTTTTTAGCCCAAGAATTAGATTGGTAAATGAATGTTAAACTATTTCATAAATCCTTAAATTAAAAGCAAAGGTTGCCTATTTTTTATTAATTTATTATTATTTTTTTTGCTCTTTGTCCGTATTTCAGGGAAAAGTGTGCATTTATTATATGGCTTGCCGGCGAGCTGTCTGAACTGTTGCTAGAGGTCAAGAGAAACAAATGTTCTTTTTTATCATTGACTTAATTAGTTCATTTAGTTCAGTTACCATGTGTTGTATATAGAATATGCAGAATACAAAAGTTCGGCTATAATGTTATGTAAGAAAATCATGTAATTACTTTTACTTTCACGATCGATTTTAGAAGTTTATACTAGAATGTAAAGTAAATTATATTTCTGATTTTATAGACCTTTTTACAAGGAGCTACTTCCTTGGCAACGGGAAACAATTTTCGCGCATGCGCCCTCTACGTAGGGTAAAAAGACATGACTGCACAATATAAATAACGTTAGAGTTACATTGTATTTTAATCTATTCGATCAATAATGAGTTTTGTTTTATAGTAAATATTCACCGTAAGGCAAAGGAAAATATATGTAGATACTTGCAAACCAATACATTGAACAAATGTGCATTATCATTGATGATTTTGGATTAATGGACATTTTGTTCGGCATTTATGATCTCGACAAATTGAGGTTCAGTAAAATGAAAAAAAAGAAAAACAAGAAATATCTTTAAAAATGATGGTCGGCGAATTATAATAAGGAAAGAAGTTTATGAATTTTTCATCCATCTTTCATCTAACATTTTTCAAATTGCAAAACTAAACACCGTACTTTAACAATTTAAATGGTTCTCTTTTAATTTTTCGCAAAGGTTTCGTAGGGTTACAATTTTGTTTCGTTTATCCTTAGACGAATAATTACAGCAATAGTTTGATGAAGATTCATGAAGCGGTTCATTAGAAGAGGTCATTAAACGTGTTTATATTTTTAGCTAAATTGGTCCATATCCCCATTTGTAACAAAATAGCAGGAGACCTTACGATATTGTTACACATCGAGTTTGATAAAAATCCATTACATTTTAGTGGTTAATGCGAAGAAAGGCATATCTACTTTTAGCTATAGTTGTCTCTAATAGGGCCTAAGTTCCTATATAAATAAATTTGGAAGAGGTCCTTATAATGATGCTCCAGACCAAGTATGACAAAGACCTACCAAGCTGTTCATAAGACGCTGTATAAAGGCATTTCTAGTTTTAGCTCTAGCAGCCCCTAAAATGGGTCAAATGTCCCAGCTGAACACCTAATAAAGATGCTACAAATCAAGTTTGACTAGAATACATGAGAAAAAATCAATTAAAGGCTTGCCTTTTTGTTTATTATTTTTATTTGTTTCTAAAACAGGCCAACTGATCCCGCTTTAACAAATAGCATATTAGCTATTCACGAATCTTTGGACAATGACGTCACACCTATAAAAAAGTGAAGGTCAAGCAAAACATACAATTGTAATTATTTCAATATTTCTGTTTCATAAGCAAAGTTTGACCGTAGTCATATCACATAGATAAACTGTATGCAGCGTACCTTCATTTCAGTGTAATGAGATTCAGTCATTATATAACATATAAATAATAAAACAGATTTCAACTGAGTTCAATATTTGCATACCATACTAAAGAAAAATATTCATATATAATAAATCAGTTAAATAATTTATAACAAATATATCAAAGCAAACAAGTACTCATTTTAATATGCAATCTGAATAAGTCTCAAAAGCAAGAAAACTTTTCATATACAGACGACAATTGTAACAAGGAAAATCTTTTAAAAAGCACTTCTCTACATAAAAGACTCTTATCACACCCTTATTCATGTGATACGCAGACCGTATTCAGCTCTTTCTTTAGTTTGATATATGTTGGTATTTGAACAGGTTTTTATCATATTTATTAAACTTACTTATCATTTTGAGATATATCAATATTCTTGCTAAATATACTGAGCCAAAGTTAGCTTTAAAACTGCGAACAGCGTCGTTTAGGATAAACGCTTTGTCTACATTTCACTCAGCGTAGCACAATCAACAGAGTGAAAGAAATTGACACTCTCGTCCAATCAGGCAGAGTGTTTCATAAATCTTCCATTTTGATAAATTATCTATAATGCGTTATCAAGTAGTTTGATTTGCAAACTGAAGTCACGTGGCATAGGTAACGAAAACGAATTTAGACGGCGTCGCCGAAAAATCCATGAATAAAAGTAATAAACAAAGATTTTGTTTTATTTCCTAACGTGATCTCACATAACTTACAACATGTCGCAGTTACCATACATATGTAGTTAAAAGTCGAACTTGAAAATAAAATGTTCAATTAACAAAGTTCAGCCTATGGTTTTATATCCAATTATACTCAAACGGGGATCAGTTCATTCAGTATTTAAAAATAACAATAATCATCATTAAGAAGTTATTTCTTTATTTCTGTTGTTTCTTCGAATTTGAAAGTTTTTTTTTTATTTGACATTGTCAAAGTGGCCGAATGGTCAATGCAGTGGTAACATTTGATAGGAAGGGGGCGGATAGCGGGGAGAGGTGTTTTACACTTTCATTCTTTATCTGTTCTATTTTTTGCGGAATTCAAGTTTATCATAATTATTCTAAATCACGGACAATGACTTCTTTGCACGGTACATTTTCGATATGAAAATGATCCAGCATGAAAACTTAAAAAAATAGAATTTTATATCAGGCATTTTCCTTCAGTGTGTAGTTATAGTCCTTGAGTTGATTCATATCTTCCGAATTTAGATTTTTTTGTAACTACACTTTCATTTTTAAAAGGAAATGTCCATTAAAGTTCCAAATATACAGCATAACATGTATTCTTATAGCTTTTATGATACTAGATATCACGTGAAATGTTTATTTTTTGATTCACAAAACAGCTCCGCCACGTGATATATTTATCCATGTGCGTTCTTTATTATGGCATTGATGACCGAAAGCATTAATGTTTACCACATTAAAGCCAGTTTATTTGCTTTTATAATCCACCCTAATTAGGGGACACTCTCAAAATTCAGTTACGGTCTTGATTACCCAGATGACCTATGTTTTATCATGTCATTTGCATAATATTACGCAATGATTTCCGGTATATTACTTTAAATAGCAACCTCAGTGATATGGAGCCGCGACATGTCATTCAAGGCGGAAAAGATGTATATAACAACTATTTAATATTGTGGTAAAAATAGATATTATGAAAAAATATGAATTTTTAAACGTAAGGAACAAAAAGAATTCGTAATATGATAATAATTTTATGTAGGTTTTCTTATGGTTGAGTGTTCTTTTGCCACACATAAAGAGCGCATGCGCGTTAAAACCAAAACATCCACCCGTTAGCATATAGTTACCAATAACTTGTGTAAAATCATCTATAAAATTGAGTCTTAGTTATTGCTATGAACAAGATCACGTAAATGAGACAATGATTATAACCTCTATCTCCCATTCTGAGGAATCTTACAAACTTTATTTATATTATTGTTCAGTAAAAGATTATTTCTAACTTAAAAACTATAAGATAAAGAAAATATTGTTAATATAACATAATCAAACTTTCAACGTTCCAGTTGTACTTAAGTTTTGAGTTTTGATGAATTTGCATCATTTATCTATTTTAATCTTCACAGCAATTATAACAAAATAATGTTTTTGTCGTCAGAATTTAACAAAAACATAATTTTGTTTGACAATAAACCATATCTAAGTGAAATTTTAAAGTCTGATTTCTTTCAAACTTCACAAATTCTAAAGTAAAACATTTGTTCTTATCAAATAGCAGTTTTGATGAACGATAAATAGTGAAAATTAATCTATTAAATATTTCCTGATTAACTGGTTTTGGAAATTTCAGGGGTGTGACAATATTCATAAATGCTAAATATAGTCAGGCGGTCTTTGTGACAAAAGTGCTCTAGAAATCATTTTATGAGGTTCGGCATGTTAATACTCGGAGACAACATATTTGTTGAAGCTTAAACCTTACCTGTTACTTTGATAACTATCTGCAAAAATATAATAATGTTTAATGTAAATTAGAGGGGTCAAAAGGTCATGCTATGAAATTCTGATTTTGCGATTTTTTTTTGTGTGTGTAGCTTTTATTTCAATCATTATTTACTGGCAATTTTTCTGGAAAATTGTATCCTAAATGTATTATGTAACTATTTTCAGTCATTTACAATTGATGCGAAGCTATCATATTTTTAATAAATCAAGTTTTCTAACAATTACATCTCATCATTGCTGTTTTTTTTTAAATATAAAAAAATGCATTCAGGCACATAGCTTTTAGAAATAATAAATTATGTGTAAATTATGTGTATTTTGAACAATGATATATCTTTATTGCTGGATTTATTATACATAAAAGAAACATTATTTAGACAACACAAGGTGGGGGGGGGGGGGGGGGGGGGGGGGGGTGAGGGGCGGATTATGCATTTTAATATATAAAATTCTTCTGTTCATATTCCTTTTTGATCTATTGAAAATGCAACTGAATGCTTCTTTTAAATAAGTTCTAATAAAATCCAGCATTTATCTTTTTTTCTGGTTTTATTTTCAAATTATTACTTTTGATAAAAAGATCATAATCATTGAATAAACAAACTTGTAATTTCTCTTTAAATAAATATCAAGTTTTAAATAATTATTTTATTGTTGAAGAGTGAGAATTGTTTAGCTATTATAAGAGTTATAATGTAATTGGCCAGGAAATTATTCAACATGACTGAGCAATCAAAATTAGTATATTATCAATTAAAATGATTTTGTGTACATTCTGAAAAAAAAAAACAACAACAACCCAAACTTATATTATAAGTCGAATAAAGAATAAGTAACTGGATTCATTTTGTTACTTATTCCTTATTCCTTATTCAAACGCGAATAAGCACAAGAGAAATAAATACCAGATTAAGTCTCATCTCGTTCACCATTTTTTTCAATTTGTTTTAGTAACACACTTTTCAACCTACAAAACGTGTTCCGAACACATGACATTTTTCTGTCATCAGAAAAATGCAAAAGTCGAATAATTAGAACTGGAAAAAGTAAAGGATGAATAAACTTAAGATAACTCCTCACTCGTTCATCATTTCTTCAACTTGATTTTATTACTCACTATAACACCTACAAAATGTGTTCTGAACACATGCCATATCGTTTCTGCCGAGAACTGATATACTTCGAATAAGGAATAAGTAACTGGATTCATTTTGTTACTTATTCCTTATTCAAACGCGAATAAGTAACTGACAAATTTACAACAAAATAAAGTGTCATAGATTTCACTATTTCTTCAGCATGATTTAATTATTCACTTTTAGACCTACTAAACGTGTTCTGAAGTCATGCCATATTGTTTTCCCCAAGAAATGAAAAAACTCGAATAAGGAATAATAACTGGTTTCATTTTGCTACTTATTCCTTATTCAAACGCGAATAAGCAAGAAAGAAATTAACAATAACTAATATCACTCCTTCTTAAATGTCTGAATATTTCAATTTCTCTCACAATTTCTGTTCAGAGGGTTAATGATTGGCGTTAAATTATAAATAACATGGAATGCCAGAGAGTTACAGATAGCGACTTTAGATTGGCTTTTAATAGCCCTATCGAATTACTAGCACCCTTCTCCACGGTGAGCTTTTGACATTGAAAAGAACATAAGGTCAGTTTATATATGCTTATGGGTTTCATTGCATGAGAAATAACAGATTGTTTCAAGTAAAAGATACAACTGATGTAGTACTAAAGTCTTATTTTGAATTGAATGCTTAGGAAATTTAATGCACTTGGAATTTAAGTATAGCAAATGAACCTATGAAAGTTACTTAATCTTTATCACTTTGAAAAGAAACAATTAGCATTTCATATACTGGAGTTATCATAAGAGATAGTTTGAAGGCCGAGTAATACTTCGAATGTAATAATTGCACGTAGCATTTATTTAACCAAAAAAGTTATCTTTCGGACAAAATTAGCATTTATTTGCTCAGAAAATAATCACAGAGTTACTTTTTAAGTTGAAATTATACAACAGAAATATTGGACAGTATCTTTTCAATGATATTACAAAAAAGAAGAGTGAAATGTCTTCCGTTTTCAATGTAGAAACAAGAAAAAATTCACAAAAAAATATGGTAAGATGTTTTAGAGTAAAATAAAACATCTATTATCTTTTATCTTTAAACTATTAACAACAAATAATGTTTTGTAAGTTCATTCTAAATATTATTGGACCTTTGAAGAAGAAAACAATCATATTAAGATAATATGAAAAAGAGCACTTCCTCAATCGGGAATACATCCGACTTCAACTCATCCCATACCATTTGAAAAGAACTGTCTAATAATGGCAAGGACCGGCAAGTCATTTCAGGATATAGTTTCATACATTTGCATAACTAGGCAAAAACAAAATGTCATGCATTATCACTTGATTTTGTTTGAATATAATATAAAAAGTTTCATCAAACAAGTTCAAGCTATTGCATTATCCATTTTTTGTACACTTATTAAAATAATTTTACGAACGTTCTGGCGGGCGGACTTTAAGTCACCTAACAGAAGTTTAAGTCACATAATAAGAATTAGGGAATTGATTATGTATCGTCTCCGGTGACAACATAAGCACTAAACCATTCACATTAAAGCATGGACAGACAGACGGATGGAAGAAGTAAAACAGGTAGAGACAAATACTAATTTTATTAATCCCCCGCCGTGGCGGAGGGATTATAGGAATGGTCTGCGTCCGTCCTTCCGTCCGTAACAAAATCGTGTCCGATCCATGTCTCCTAAACCCCTTGAGGGATTTTCATGAAACTTGGGTCAAATGATCACCTCATCAAGACAATGTGCAGAACCTATGAGTCAGCCTTGTCGGTTCAAGGTCAAGATCACAACTCAAGGTCAAATGTTTGAGCCTGCCATTTTATTGTCCGCTCTATATCTCCTAAACCCCTTGAAGGAATTTTATAAAACTTGGGTCAAATGATCACCTCATCAAGACGATGTGCAAAACCCATGAGTCAGCCATGCCGGCTCAAGGTCAAGGTCACAACTCAAGGTCAAAGGTTTGAGCCTTCCATTTTGTGTCCGCTCTATATCTCTTAAACCCCTTGAAGGAATTTTATAAAACTTGGGTCAACTGATCACCTCATCAAGATGATGTGCAGAATCCATGAGTCAGTCATGCTGGCGCAAGGTAAAGGTCACAACTTAGGGTCAAAGGTTTGATCCTTCCATTTTGTGTCCGCTCTATATCTCCTAAACCCCTTGAAAGATTTTCATCAAACTTCGGACAAACGATCACCTCATCAAGGCGATGTGCAGAACTTATGAGTCAGCCATGTCGGCTCAAGGTCAAGGTCACAACTGAAGGTCAAAGGTTAGAGCCTTCTATTTCGTGTCCGCTCTATATCTCCTAAACCCCTTGAAGGAATTTTATAAAACTTGGGTCAAATGATTACCTCATCAGAACGATGTGCAGAAATTATGAGTCAACCATGTCAGCTCAAGGTCAAGGTCACAACTAAGGGTCGAAGGTTTGAGCCTTCCATTTGGTGTCCACTCTGTAGATCTCCTAAACCCCTTGAAGGATTTTCATCAAACTTGGGTCAACTGATCACCTCATCAAGAACTCATGAGTCAGCCATGTCAACTCAAGGTCAAGGTCACAATTGAAGGTCAAAGGTTTCAGCTCTGTATCTCCTAAACCCCTTGAAGGATTTTCATGACACTTGGGTCAAATGATCACCTCATCAAGTCGTTGTGCAGAAATTATGAGTCAGCCATGTCAGTTCAAGATCAAGGTCACAGCTAAAATCAAAGGTTTACCCTTTCACTATCTGTAGCAGTGGCGGGGGATTTAGCTGTCTTTCAGACTGCCTTGTTAGATTTATTGTACACGTATTAATTAAAAAAAAACATCCTCAAAAATAACTGTGCTGCCAATTGTCTAGCAAGATACATTTTGTTTCAAGAATATTATTGATAAATACAAAGAAAATATAATTACTCATCTGTTAGAAATAACAAAGAAGTATAAAATTTATTTAATAACTCTCTGGAAAAAATAATGAAAACATTCCCAATATCAGATGTCTATAAAATATTGGACCTGTTTCTGCCCTGATTAGTAAAATGATATAAAACATATGTTCAAGATAAGGTCAAACAGCAGCCAGTTAATGAGAGGATGTCGGTCTGCACAGCAGGACATGGAGATTTATAGGATATTGACAGTTAAAGATTATTTGCCTAGCTGATAAGCCCCTGCTAGTTTTCAGTAACCTTCTCTGACATTTTGGTAGACCCGAACACACTTATGTTGACCATGATTAAGTAACCTATAAAAAGTCATATAAATTTGTTTCTGAACATGCCTGAATCATATCAATTATATTGAAATTATATTGAACCTGCACCTGTCTTGTTACTTATTCGGCCGCAAGATGAATTCGCAAATCGAACACAATTATGTAGAGTGTGATTTAGTAAGCTATAACTATTCATTTTAATTTGGTTCTGAACATGTCTGAATTATATTAAACCCGTACGTTACTTATTACCTATTTTGTGCACGAATAAGTAAAACATGCATTAACACTAGATGCAGTGCCAAATCTTCCATTTAGCATGCTTGACTAACCCTCAGCAAGTCCTATAAAACCGATTCTGATCATGTCTGAATTATATTGAGCACGCACGTGTCTTGTTACTTATTCGGCCGCGAATAAGTAACAGATGAATTACCACAAGATGAATTCACAAATCGAACTTACTTATATCGAGTATGATTCAGTAAAATATAGCAAGTCATATAAATTTAGTTCTGAACATGTTTGAATTATTTTAAACCCGTACGCTACTTATTACCTATTTGTGCACGAATAAGTAAAACATGCTCTAGCACTAGATGCAGTGCCAAATCTGATGTTTAGCGTGATTGTCTAGCCCTCATCAAGTCCTATAAAACCGATTTTGAACATGTCTGAACTATACTGAACCCGCACGTGTCTTGTTAATTATTCGGCCGCGAATAAGTAACAGATGAATTACCACAAGATTAATTCGCAAATCGAACATACTTATGTCGAGTATGATTCAGCAAGCTATCACAAGTCATATAAATTTGGTTCTGAACATGTCTGAATATTTAACCCGTACGTTACTTATTACCTTATTGTGCACGAATAAGTGAAACGTGCACTATCACTAGATTCAGTGCCAAATCTTGCGTCAGCATGATTGACTAACCCTCAGCAAGTCCTGTAAAACCAATTTTGAACATGTCTGAATTATATTGAACCCGCTCGTGTCTTGTTACTTATTCGGTCGCGAATAAGTAACAGATGAATTACCACAAGATGTATTCGCAAATCGAACATACGTATGTCGAGTATGATTCAGTAGGCTATAACAAGTCATATAAATTTGGTTTTGAACATGTTTGAATTATTTTAAACCCGTACGCTACTTATTACCTATTTGTGCACGAATAAGTAAAACATGCTCTAGCACTAGATTCAGTGCCAAATTTTGCGTTCAGCATGATTGGCTAACCCTCAGCAAGTCCTGTAAAACCTATTTTGAACATGTCTGAATTATATTGAACCCGCTCGTTTCTTGTTACTTATTCGGTCGCGAATACGGGTTCATTATAATTCAGACATGTTCAAAGTTAGTTTTATAGCACTTGTTAAAGGCTAGTCAATCATGCTGAATATAAGATTTGGCACTGCATCTGGTGCTCGTACATGTTTTACTTAGTCGTTCACAAATACGTAATGAGTAACGTACAGGTTTAATATAATTCAGACATGTTCAGAACAATATGACTTGTTATCGGTTACTTAATCATGCTCAACATAAGTGTATTCGATCTGCGACTTCATCTTGTGGTTTTTTATCTGTTACTTATTCCCGGCCGAATAAGTAACAAGACACGTGCGGAATCAATATAATTCAGACATGTTCAAAATCGGTTTTATAGGACTTGTTGATGGTTAGACAATCATGCTTAACATATGATTTGGTACTGCATCTAGTGCTAGAGCATATTTTACTTATTCGTGCACAAATAAGTAATAAGTAACGTACGGGTTAAATATTCAGACATGTTCAGAACCAAATTTATATGACTTGTTATAGCTTGCTGCATCATACTCGACATAAGTATGTTCGATTTGCGAATTCATCTTGTAGTAATTCATCTGTTACTTATTCGCGGCCGAATAAGTAACAAGACACGTGCGGGTTCAATATAATTCAGACATGTTCAAAATTGGTTTTATAGGACTTTCTGAGGGTTAGTCAATCATGCTGAATGAAAGATTTGGCACTGCATCTAGTGCTAGTGCACGTTTTACTTATTCGTGCACAAATAAGTAATAAGTAACGTACGGATTTAATATAATTCAGACATGTTCAGAACCAAATTTATATGACTTGTTGTTAGTTACTAATTCATATCTGTATAACTGTATTAGATTTGCGAATTTATTTTGTGGTAATTCTTTTGTTATTTATCATGCAATGAAACGCTTAAACATATATAAACTGACCTTATGATCATTTCAATGTCAAAAGCTCACCGCATTAATAGCCAATCTGAAGTCGCTATCTGTAACTCTCTGGTATTCCATGTTATTTATAATTTAACGCCAATCATTAACCCTCTTAACAGAAATTGTGAGAGAAATTGAAATATTCAGACATTTAAGTAGGAATGATATTAGTTATTGTTAATTTCTTTGTTACTTTTTTGCTTTTGAACAAGTAACAAAATGAAACCAGTTACTTATTCTTTATTCGAGTTTTTTATCTCCCGGAGAAAACAATATGACATGTGTTCACAACACGTTTGGTACGTCTAAAAGTGAGTAATTAAATCATGCTGAAGAAATGGTGAACGATGTGAGACTTTATATGGTATTCATTGATCTGTTATTTATTCGCGTTTGAGTAAGGAATAAGTAACAAAATGAATTCAGTTACTTATTCCTTATTCGAATTACATCAGTTCTCTTTGAAAACGTCATGACATGTGTTCACAATACGTTTTGCAGGTCTAACAGTGAGTAATTAAATCATGTTGAAGAAATGGTGAACGAATTGAGACTTTATATGGTATTTATTTGCCTGTTACTTATTCGCGTTTGAATAAGGAATAAGTAACAAAGTAACGCCAATTACTTATTCCTTATTCGAGTTTTTTCATTTATCCGAGAAAAAAATATGGCATGTGTTCAGAACACGTTTAGTAGGCCTTAAAGTGAATAATTAAACCATGCTGAAGAAAAAGTGAACGCGATGTCACTTTATTTTGTTGTAAATTTGTCTGTTACTTATTCGCGTTTGAATAAGGAATACGTAACAAAATGAATCCAGTTACTTATTCCTTATTCGACGTATATCAGTTCTCGACGAAAACGATATGACATGTGTTCAGAACACGTTTTGTTGGTTGAAAAGTGTGTTACTAAAACATATTGAAAAAAAAACGTGAACGTGATGAGACTTAATCTGGTGTTTATTTCTCTGCCTGTTACTTATTCGCGTTTGAATAAGGAATAAGGAATAAGTAACAAAATGAAATTAATTACTTATTCCTTATTCGACTTATTATAATTCTAGGCGAAAAAACATGGCATGTGTTCATAACATGTTTTGTAGGTCTTATAGTAAGTAATTAAATCATGTTGAAGAAATAGTGAACGCGATGAGACTTTTTGTTGTTAATTTGTCTGTTACCTATTCGCGTTTGAATAAGGAATAAGTAACAAAATGAATCCAGTTACTTATTCCTTATTCTACGTATATTAATTCTCGGCGAAAACGATTTGACATGTGTTCAGAACACGTTTTGTAGGTGTTAAAGTGAGTAATAAAATCATGTTGAAGAAATGATTAACGAGATGAGGTGTTATGTTAGGTTCATTCATCTTTTACTTTTTCCAGTTCTAATTATTCGACTTCTAAAATTTTCTGATGAAAGAAAAATGTCATGTGTTCCGAACACGTTTTGTAGGTTGAAAAGTGTGTTACTAAAACATATTGAAAAAAAATGGTGAACGAGATGAGACTTAATCTGGTGTTTATTTCTCTTTTGCTTATTCGCGTTTGAATAAAGAATAAGGAATAAGTAACAAAATGAAATAAGTTACTTATTCCTTATTCGACTTATGATACTTCAAGGCGAAAAAAAAACATTGCATGTGTTCAGAACATGTTTTGTAGGTCTTATAGTGAGTAATTAAATCATGTTGAAGAAATAATGAACGCGATGAGACTGTTTTGTTGTTAATTTTGTCTTTTAAATATTCGCGGTTAAATAAGGAAAAAGTAACAAATGAACCCTTTACTTTTCCTTATTTACGTATATTAATTCGGCCGAAAAGATATGAATGTGTTCAGAACACGTTTCGTGGTGTTATAGTGAGAAATTAAAATAAATTTAAAGAAATGATGAACAGATGAGGTGTTATTTTGTTTCTTTATTTTTATTTTTTCCATTCTGATTATTCGGCTTCTGAAATTTTTGTAAAAGGAAAAATGTCATATGATGGAACAGTTTTGAGGTTAAAGAGTGTGTTGCTAAAACATTTTGAAAAAATATGGTGAACGTGATGAGATTTAAATTTGGTTTTTTTTTTTTAATTACTTATTCCGTTTGAAAAAGGATAAGAAAACAAAATGAAATAGTTACTTTTTCCCTTATTGAATTTAATACTTCTGGTGAAAACGACTGGCATGTTTAGAACACCTTTTGTAGGTTTATAGTGAGTATTAATCATGTCAAGAAATAGTAAAACGGGGATGAGACTTTTGTTGTAGTATTAAATATGCGTTTTTGGCATTTTAACCCCATTCCCTTTTGACCACTTCTAAAAAAGCCCCAATGCCGGACAATTTAAATCACAGGTTTTATAAAAGATCAAGCTGAAAATTTTTTAAAATTCTTTATTTAAAAACCGAATGAAACCTTTGGGTTTCCCCAAAAAAAGAGTTGCCCCCGGTCCGAACTGCCAATGCTGGCCCAATTTTAAAACTTTAAAAAAAGGGTTTTTTTAACGACTAAAATTTTTAAATTTTAAAATTTAAAAGAGGAGTTTAAAAAATAAAATATTTGTTTGAAAGAAAGAAAATTTACAATAATGAAAACCCTACTTTGTTACAGCAAAAAAGGGAGGCAATGTAAAAGCAAAATGTAATCTTGGGGAAAAAAAACGAAATAAAAATTCGTTAAAAACAAAATGGAGGTAAATTAGATATCCAAAAAGAAATGTTACTTTTGTTCCCTAAAAAAGGTTTAACACTTCCGGATAAAACTTTGTGGCCCGGGAAACCCTTTAGATAATGGACCCCCTGACAACGAACGGGATGCAGATGTATGGACATGACTTTTGCTATGACTCAGGACTAAGTAAAGTGAATGTGATAAACAAATGCTTTCCAATTTAATAAAAACTAAAATCAAAAACTTTGGAGAAAGATTGCAAAACTTTGTTGAAAAAAACAGCTTAAAAACAAAATTTCACATTTGGGTTTGGACGGAACAACATTTCCCCTATGGGTTTAACCCCCAGACAAAAAAAAAGTCAAAAAGGGGAAAAAGGGGGTAGAGTATCCCCCGGGAAATCACTGACCAAGTCCCGTGGAGCGATGAATTAGCAGAAGAATTCCCAAAAAACCAAATTTAAAAAAAATTTTGGGAAACGAAGGTATGTTAATGATTTGATGTACTTGGGTCAGTGATTTAGTTGAATGCAAGTTTTTTCAAAAATAAAAAAAGGAGTAAAGTATTGTTAACCTTTTTGTTTAATTTGTAAATTGTTGGGGTTTATTCCATTAAAGAAAAAAAAACTGAGAATCTGTTACAAAAAGCATTTGAAAAAAATAATTTTAGAAGGAGATTCCCAGAAAATTTTTTGGGGTAGAGAAGGAAAAAGAATTTTAAATAAAAAGTTTGAATTTTTTTGAATAAAAAAAAAATTAATATGTATATACATTTAATGAGGAAAAGGCTGTAGTAAAAAAAAGATTTATAGAGTTTAAAAAGAATAATGGGAAATATTTTACAGCAAAAAATTTACTTATATTTATTTAGTAATTTGCAGGATATGGTTGTAAATATAACAAAAAAAACATTCTAGTATAAAAAGGACCCCAACAAAGCTAGTAAAAAATTAAAAAGGTACTTTTTATTTTAAATTTTATTGGTGTTTTTTAAAGATACAAAGAGCAAAGAAAAATTTAAAAAATTTGATCCGATTTCGTTAAGAAACTTAAAGACTTTTTTGAAAAAGGATAACACCAAACTGGACGGGGAAAATTTTTTAAAATTTTATAAAATTATAATAAAACCCTGAACTACACTATTAAAAGATTTAAATTATGAAAATTTCGGTTCATTTTAACAAAATTTTACTACTACCAAGAATTTTTAAAATAAAAAATTTATTAGAGGGGAACTATAAGAAAAAAAAAGCTTTAAAAATGAAAAGGTTATTTTAAAAATTTTAAATTTGGGGGGTTCAAAATTTCTTTTTAACAACCTAGGGTTTTGGGAATTTAGTGTTTAAAGAAATTTTTTTTAAAAATAAAAAATTTTAATTAAAATTTAAAATACAATAAAAATTAAATTTTAATAATGGTAAAAACAAAATCAAAAAATTATTCATTTAAACTAAATTACGTTCTTACAAAAAATTATAAATTTTAATAAGTCCCGGTTTATATTTACCATATTTTTTTCTCCTATTACATTTTGTTCCCTTTCCTTATTTTAGCATTGGGGTTTGCTGTTCCCATCAGAAATTTTCCTATTTCTAACAGACTAAACTTGACGACAAGAAATTTATTTTAAAAAAAATCATCACAAAAAAAAACAATTATACAAAAGCACGGATTGCGCTTTAGCTGTTCATGACCCTAATGACCCGGAAAAAGTAAATAAAGAAGCCCCAAATAAGTTATTAGGATATTTTTACAAACTATTAGAAATGAGAAAAAAAAAAATTATTCAAACCTCTTAAAATGCACATAAAGGGAAATTTTAAAAACTTAAGGAATAAAAGCAAAAAGAAAAAGAGTTGTATTCTTTAATTGATTTTTTTATAAGTATTTTATATAAATGGAAAAATTTTTCAGTTGAAGGTTTTGCTCGGGAAAAAAAAGTACGTTTTTAGATTTATTAAGAATATAATCCTAATTTTAATATAATTCCAAAACCCAATTCACGAATGGAAAAATGTTTGGACTTGTTTTAATTCATTAACCTTTTTGAATTTGCTGCTAAAAACCCTTTCCCAAAATATTTATTTCCTTTTCATTTAAAAACTTTAAACAGTATTAAAAATGTTATCTTCTGCTAAACAGTTTGGGGGGGTTTCTGTCCTTAAAAGTTGTTATTTAACTAACAGAAAATTTTTTACAAAAAAACATCACGACAACGGTTTTTAAAATGCCCCCGATTGGGAGAAAACAATTTTTTCTTAATGATTTATTAAAACCCCTAGGGAAAAACCCAATGTGGTTTGTTTATTTAAAAACCCGCCCCAGAAATATTTTTTAAAAGATTTAAAAAAAAAGAAACAAAACGGAAGAAAAAAAAAGTTGATTAGATTATTTAGAAAAACACAAAAATTACACGAAGAATGGAAAACAAAATGTCTCAAGAAGGTATTAAATTTTAACGTTGTAAAAATTTTAAAAAAAAAATGATTTTAAAAATCTTTTCAAAAGATTTTAGAAAATATTCCCTTTTTTTTAAATGTTTTTGGGTTTGCTTTTTTTTAGAGATTTTTTTTCATAAGTATTTTAATAGTGGTTAATAAAAAGGTGATAGAAGTTTCCCCAAAATTACTAGCACTTTAGGAGAAATAATGAATCCAGAGGGAAAATTCATTGAATTTCTTAAAGAAGAAAGTTTTTAAAACAAACTTGAAAAAATGTTAGCGATAAATAAAAAAAATCATGTCGTTGAAAAATTACAAATTTATAGCCCTTTATCTTTTAAAAAAAAATTTATTGAATGGAAACTGTGGTTGTTTTAACTAAAGAAGAAAATGCTGAAGATTATGTGATTGTCCCAGACCAAATAAATTCGAAACAACCCTAAAAAGTTATTGAAAACGACTGGATACTAACAGAAAAAAAAATAAAAAAAGAAATTTTATGCAGCGTCTAAGACCTTGGTTTTAAATTTGGGGTTTAATAACAAGTGTGCAAAGGAGAAAACCGAGAAAAAATGGGAAATATCAAAAATAAGGAAAAAGTATAAATTTAAATTTTTATTTTTTTAAAGATTTTTGAAAAAAAACTTTATTTATTTTATTTTTTTTTTAATTTTTTTTTTTAATTATTTTTTTAACCCTTTTTTTGCTTAACGAATTTTATTTTTAAATATAATATATGATGGAAATCGGAGACCCACAAAACAATTTTAAAAAAATTTGAAATTAAAATTACATTTAGAAAAGATCCAAAAAATCAATTATTTTAACTATAAACGATCTTATGAAATACTTAAATTGAAAAAAAACTTTAAAAGGTATAAAAATAAACGGAAAATAACTTTTGCAAAAAGGGAAATAAAATGTACAATTTATAAATCGTTATTTTCAATCAAAGGCTTTAAAATTTATTAACACAAAACAAATAAAAAAAAATTTTTACATCAAGCTTTTGATGAAAAAATAAATAAAATTTTTTAATTTGGGATTTCTAAAAGGAAGGGGTTTGGGGAAAGAGCGTTGATGCTCTTTTTTAAATGAAAAAGTTAGCCTTTGGTGCTTCAATTTTTTGAATTCCCAAAAACCCATACAACACCCCAATGAAAGGATAAAAATTTTAAAGAATGATGAAAAACAAAGTTTTAGTGGGTCTTTAGTTAAAAATTTCCCTTTTGAAAAAAATCCTAAAAAAAAATTTCAAAATATAAAATCATATAAACGTCTTGATTTATGGAATTAAATTTCCGTTACTTTAAATCAAATACTAAAATTGAGTTTTAAATGAAATATTTTTTTATATATTTGGTTGGTCTTCGCCCTCGGGGGGTTTCTTGGTTTGAAAAAAAATAGTTTTTTTCCCATTGTACATATCAAAATTTAATACAAAAGAACCTTGACATGTTGTAATTATAATGATAAAATAAATGAAAAATAATGTGATGACTGAAGCCCTCAAGAATTTTTGTCCAACATTATGTTTGGTAAAAATTTTAAATGATTAATTTTTAAACAAAACAAAAATTGCAAAAAAAAAACATTTTTAAAAAGCTGTCTGCAATTTTTTTCTAAAGAAAAAATATTAATAAACATATCGAATTGTTTAGCTATTAATGGTATCAAGGTGAAAAAATGCCAAAAGGGGGAGTAAAAGTAAAATTTTAAAAATTGTATAAAGGTTTAGCTTACTTTTGTAATTTATGTGTTTTTGAATCAATAATAAAAAATTTTTAAACTGTTTTCCCAAAAAGACTTCTTTACGAACCATATAAAAATCATTTAGATTTGGTTACGGCTAAAAGTTTTTTGTTGTTATGCGATAAATTACAAAACCCAACCCGATTTATAGAGGCCCTAATGCGTTTATGTTTTTTAAAAAAATGTTTTGGGAAGGGAATATTGAAAGAATATTTGTTTTAAATTTTAAACAAAAAAATAAGAATGTCTAAAAAAGATGAAAGTGAATTTAAAAAAAAAAGTTTTGTTTATTGTGAAAAGAAATAAGGAAATAAAAACCCTGTCGAGCATTGTCTTTAACGGGAAAAATTTTAGGGGAAAGTGCTACTCAGAATGTAATTTTAAATTTTTAAAAACAACACATAAAATTCCTGTTTTTTTTCAAAATTTTAAAAAGGGTTTTGACGGTCATTTTATTATGAAAACAAATGGGTTAAAAAAGAAATTAATGTTTTTCCCTAACAATTGGAAAGATTATGGCTTTTAGATTTTGCTTGGTCTTTATTGTTTTCTTTTCCAATTTTTATGTCTAAATTTTGGATAATTAGAAAAAAATATTCCAGAATTTAAATTTTTCTCAGAATTTGATTGTGAAAGTGTTGCAAAGCGGGGGAACCCCTTCGGTTACACTAGAATTTTAAAAAACAAAAAGGTGTTTACATATGATTAATGGATTCTTTAAAAAGTTCAAAGAAACAAAATTCCCTTTCTAAAGAAGAGTTTTATAAATTTTAAAATGAAACACACATATTGAAAAGAATATGAAATGCAAAAAATTTTTGGGAAAAAATTTAAAAAATTAAAACACATAAAATTTCCTGTTATTTTTTTAATTTAAGAGGTTTTGACGGTCTTTTATTATGAAACAAATGGGGAAATTCAAGAAAGAAATTAATGTTTTTCCCAAACATAGGGGAAAGATTTGGCTTTTGATTTCTGATTGGTCTTTTTATTCTTTCCCAATTTAGTCTCAATCATTGGGTAACTTAGTAAAAAAATTCAGAATTTAATATTTATCTCAAGATTTGTTGTAAAAGTTTTGCGAAGGGAAAACCTTGGGTTACACTAAATTATTAAAAAAAAAAGTGTTTACCCTTGTTTACATGGTTCATTTAAAAAGTTCAAAGAAACAGAATTACCTTTAAAGAAGAGTTTTTTTAAAATTTTAAATGAAACACACTATCTGACAACAAAATATAAACTGCTAAAAATGTTTGGAAAAAAATTTAAAAATTAAAACATGGGGTATATGATCTATTTTTTAAAAACGACGTTTTACTTTTAGTGAGTATTCGAAAATTTTAGAAACTATGTTTGGGTATAAAATTAGATCTTGTCATTATTTTAGTAGTCCTGGGTTACGGGAAGCAATTTTAAAAAATGACTTAAATTAATTTAGTTTTAAAAATGATATTGTAGTATTTTTTTATTGAAAAAGGGACTGAGAGGAGGAATAGTTATATTTAAAAAGATACAGTAAAGCAAAAAAAATATAAAAAAGATTAAAATTAAAAAGAAAAAAGCAAATAATTATGTACCTCGACCCCAATAACCTTACGGTTGGGCTATGTGTAAACCTTTCCCTTGGAAATTTTAAAAATTTATTCCGAAAAAACAATTCAAGAAAAAATTGCAAAGGTAAAAAAAAATTTTTTGTTGAATGTGATCTTGAATATAAAAAGAATTACATAAAACCCAAAACGATTATCCTTTACTCCTGAAAAAATAAAAAATACCGATCAAGGGGTTTTGATTATAGAAAAAAATTTTTTAAAACAAAATTTAAAAATAGAAAAAGTAATGAAAAAAAAATTTTTTCCAACTTTAATGAAAAAAAAAAATTATGTAGTTTTTTTTTAAAAATCTTGACTATATACAAAATTGGGTTTAAAAGAAACAAAAATCACAAAATATTAATTTTTGTTCTTCCCCTTGGTTAAAAAAGTATTTTGTTTTAATACTCAAAAAGTTAAAACAAAAAATTTTTTTGAAAGGACTTTTTAAGTTAATGAACAAATCTGTATTGGAAAAGCGGGGAATTTAGCAAGGGGTTAATTTTAAAATTTTAACATGATAAAAAATATTTTATTAAAAAAACATGCAAACCTCATTTGTTAGTTCAACGATGTTTAACTTAAACCTTTTGGTTTTCATGAATAAAAGGTTTGTTTTTAAAACAGCCCCTTGTTAGTGGAATTTTGCATTCAGTTTTTAAAAATATTTAATTTTATGATTTTCATTATAATTCTTTAAAGGGAAAAGTACGAGGGTAATTGAAATTTTTATATTCATGACACTGATTCATTATGTTATGAAATAAAAACAAAGTGAAATTGAGGATTTTATAAGGACAAAGTTTTATTTGATAATAGTGATTCGTGTAATCAAAATTTTATTTCGAAAATAATAAAAAAGTAATTTGGGAAAAATTTAAAGATGAAGCTGCCGCTTTTCCCATTGTTGAATTTGTCGGATTAAGAAGTAAAATGTATTCTTATTTTTTAGAAAAAAAGTTAACATTAAAAATTAAAAATTAAAAAACTTGTTTTTAAAGAAAACAATATTTTCAAAAAAATTAAAAAAGTACTTTTTTTAAAATTAAACCCCAAAAGTAATCCACCTTTAAAGTTTTCGTTTGATAAAACACGTTTTTCCCAGTTATTTTATAAATAAACTCTTTTTTGTTTTGCGTAAAAGATATATTTTGATAATGGTATTGAAAATTAGCTTATTTTTAAAATTAAAAAAAATTTAATTTTAACTCTTAAATTAAAAATTTAAAATTAAAACTTAAATCTAGAACCAAAAATTGTTAACTAAATTTTCATAAGTTTAAAGAATTATATAAAAACATCTTTTTTTAAAATTCATTTGCAAAATTAAATAGAAATGATTCATTTTTTCGTTTTTTTTCATGAAACTTTAAAGAATTACATTTTCTTTATTTTTTATTTGAAATTTTTGCTTCCCCTTTTTTAAATTTTAAATTTGCATCAAAAAGAAAAATTTTAAAAGAAATTTAAAAATTTAAATTTGTTCATTTTTCCCTTTTTGAACTAACAGGACTGCATTTACAGTTTTCCATTGAAATAATCCCCATCAGTTCTTGGGTTAACATTTTTAAAAAAATGGGGTTTTCTTATTATTTTTTTTTTTCTATTTTTTTACTTTTTCTTTTATTTTATTGAATATTCCTTAATTAATTTTTCCCATTTAAAAAAAAAAACATTTTTTAATAATTTTAAATTTTAATGTTTTTTTTTATTAAAATAATTTTAATGTTTGTTATTTATCTTTGTTATTAATTTTTAGTATTTTTTACAATAAATCTAAATGTTTATCCCTCTTGAACTTTTAAGAAAAATAAACAAAATATCCGCAAAGCATCTTGTTTTGTCTTTATATTGAAATTTTGTATTTTCATTTGGTATATATTAAATACTTTTTTTTTGGCGGAGGAAAAAATCCGATGGGTCGAAATACATATTATTTAAAAAACAAACCCCAAAGTGTTTCCGGGGCCCAACCAGTGTCCAAATTTTAATTCCACACTCGTTCTTTACTTTTAATTTTAAAAAATTTTTTTATAAAAACCCTAAAGTTTTTAATTTTTAATGTTTTCCATTGTTCCCAATTTTAAGTTAGTATTGGTTTGTTTATAAATTTTATTTTTTTTTTTTCTAAAGGGAAATTGTCTGTAAGGTCTTGTTGTGAATCAATCTGTATCCTTTTACTTAAAAGATGTAACAAAGGTATTCCCGACTAGCAGCCAACATACCCAAAAACCCCCCGTCTTGTTTTTGTTTTTTGGGGTTATTTAACCCAGATCCTACTAATTGTTTTTTTGATTAGGTGTAAAATGTGATATCTATTTCTCTTATTTAGACTGAAATCATACCATTTCCAAGTTTTTTACTAAAACCGTATGGCCGTCCCGAAAAAACCCCAAAGCTAGGGGGCTAATTTTTTGGGCTATTTTTTTCTGCCCTTGGAGAATTTTTTTCCTACAAACGCTAAAGTCTAAAAATCCACCCTTTTGACCCTTTACTGGACTTTGTTTTCTTTGAAATTTAATTTTAATCCTTTTTATTTTCACAGCTTTTTTTAAATTTTTTTTTTTGTGTTTTTGTTAAAAGTAAAAGGGATTTTTGAGTAATTGTTTTATGTTTTAAAATTTAAAAATATGTGGAATTTTTTTTTATAAGCTTTTTGCTAAAAAATTTTTTTTTTGTCATCTGTAAGGTTAACTTTAATTTTAAATAATTTGATACTTTTTTAATTTTTTTTTTTTTTATTTTTAAAAAAATAAAAAAAGTTCATTTCCAATAGTATTTATTTCAACTGTTTCCCCCATACAATTCAATTTCGTAAATACGATTCTTGCAGGGGAAATGTATTTAACCCAATTGTTAAAGTAAACTGCTTGGATCTTTGTAGTTTCTTCCTTTTTTATTTAAGTTAAAAAGAAAAAAAATCCAAAAAAACTTTGAAAAATTTTATCGATTTAGAGCTTCCCGAGTTTTTTTTTTGTTTATAAAAATAATTAAAACATCGTCATATATTCTTTATTATTGTTTTTCTGTTTCTGGATAAAAACCCTTTTCCAAATTCAAACGACAAAGCTAAAGTACAAGTACTATCAGCTGCTGCACAACTTTAATGTTCTAATAAATGTGGGTTATTTCTTGATTATTACTTTTGTCAGGTGTTGTAAATAACAAATACATGTTGTGGGTTTTGTTACACCCGCCGTTATTCTAAAAGTTGTATTAAATTTTTGTGTTAGTTATTGCGTATCATTTCCGAAAAGGGTTTACCATCTTGCTTTTTTAAATCTTTCGTAGTAATTAGATCAAACCCCAAAAAACATTAAAAATTAAGTGGAACCCCTAAATTTAAATTTTTTACAATTTTTTCTACCGGATCACGCTTTTCTTAAAAATTAATTCTTTATATCTTCAGCTGCAGTGTTATTTGAATTTTACTTGGAGGAAAATTTTGTTTTTAAACCCTGAAAAATGAATAAATTTTTAAAGGAATTTGCTTTCCTCTTTTTTACCTGGATTAAAAAACTTCTAGAAACAAAACCGAATTTTTCAGGGAGCGTAGCATAGTTCTAAATAAATATTTTCTTTGTTCCCGTTTGATTTTACATAATTTCGATAGTTCAAACCCAAAATCTTTTCATTTACACTTATTAAAATTATTCATCATAAACAATTTTTCCATTTGTTTAACCCTAACGATAATTTGAAGCTGCATTATTAATTAAGCAATTTGATCTCCCACCATAATCATTACCCCTTAGAAAATTATTTTCTTTAAACTTTTCAAAAAACCATTTTTAAACCCAAACAAAATATGAATTCTATCATTAATTTTAAATGATATCCGTTTTTTTTTTTGCTTAAATTATTTTCCCAAGACAGATATTAAGGCTGTTCTAAATTGAATAGGGGTTAATTTTATCTTTCACAAAATTGTTTGTTCTAACTGATATATTATATATTTTTTATTTTTTATTTTGTTTTTTTTTTTATTTTTTTTAAATTAATCTGTTTAAAACGTTTTCGTGTCCCGTCTGACAAAATTCTATTTATTTTTCATAGAATTCCTCCCCTTTATCATTTTATTTTTTCTGTTATTTTTTTTGTAAATTCTTAGCATTAAATTACCCAATGCGGAGCAGGTTTCTTTTTAAATTTTTCAAAAAGCTTTGTGCAGCTAAATTTTCCAACTTCGTTCCCAACCTTTTTTTTTCCATTTTAAGTGCTGCTTTTCCTGTGTTTCCAAAGCTTTTTTTCCCGCTGGCTAATTGAAAAGCAACTCCGCTTTAAAGCAATTTCGTTTTTAAAAGGCAAAGATACCTGTCCGTGTATGATTTCTTTTCCCGTTGAGCTCAACAAAATAAAAATTCCCTTTTTTTTTGTCAAAACTTTTTTGTACTTTTATAAAACTAAAAATTTTAAAAAAAATTTTTTAATTAAAGTTTTTAAAAATTTTTTTTAATTAATTTTTTTTAAAATTAGTGTAAAACTGTTTTAAACCCCTTAAAATTTAATTTTTCCCAAAAACATCGTAATATATATTCTATTGAATTTTTTTTAAAATTTATTAATTTCAGAATATCCAAATCTTGTGGTTCTTTGTAATGGAAAGTTTGTTAAAACTGCGTACTTTTAAAACATAGATAATATCATGAAATTTTCCCTAACAAGTGAATTATCAATAAATCACAGTAATGTAAATTGTATCCAGAGTTGGTTTTTTTTGGTGTTTTAGTTCCCCATTTAGTATTTTTAATTTTTTTTTTCAAATCCAAACAAAGTATGAAAAATTTGTATTTCCAAATCCAACTTAAAATTATCTGTAATTGAAATCAAAATCTTAAAACTCTTAAATAAATTTTCCAAACTTTTTGGGGCAATTTTTTATTTTTTAAATTCAAAAATTCTTCTTAAATGTTTCCCTAATATAATTTTTAAATTCTGTGTAACTGTAAAAAAACCCTTTGTAAATATTAAAATCTTCCTTCTTTTCCATTATTGTAAAGAATTTTTATTGCATATATCACTATTTTGCCAAAGTAGGTTTGTGTTAATCTATCCAAACCAAAACTTAGTTTTATTTTATCTAAATTAAAAAACGACAAACTGATTGTAAAAATCCTCGGGGATTTTTATTTCTTTAACTGTTTCAGAAATTAAATATTTTTTTTTTCCATTTATTATAATTAAAAAATAAAGTTTTAAAAATTTAATAAAGTTTAAAAATTTAAGAAAATTTTTTTATAAAACTTTCATGTTGTTCTGGTAAAGTGAATTTTATTTTTTTAAAAGTTCATCAATTATTCTAATACCCTTAAAATTTTTTGTTTCATTATTTTTCGCTCAATTGAACCCAAATTTTAAATCCAAGTCATTAACCCAAATTTTTTGGATTACATGGACAAAGTATAACCTTCACCCCTAATTTTCTTTTTTTAAATTTTTTAGATTTTTTATTTAAGGTAAACCTGACTTTTCTGTTAAATTTTTTGAATATTTTTTGAATGAATTGAATGTTTTTTTTTTGTTATATCTTTTTTTAACCAAACAATAAATCTTATTACTTAGTGTTTATTACTTCCTTTCCCGTTTTTATCCTTTGAACAAGTTTTGCCCTAAAGTTTTTTTAAGTTAATAATTAAATTACCATATTGTCCATTTGGTGAAACTTTAAAGGGTTTTGTGTTTTTTCCTTGTCCCTTGTAGAAGCCATACCAAGATATTTTTTAACGGTCTTTGTACTTTATCAGTTCGTTTGGTTTGTTTTAAATTTTTTTTGCTTTTTTTTTGTTTTTTGGATCTTTTGTTTTGATTTGTGCTTTTGACCATTTTAAATTTTTTTAAAATCTTCAGTAACATATTTATTGTGTCTTTAAGATCGTCTTTTTTATTTTATTAGGATAAGTTATCACATAAAAAGTCAAATATTTCAGACGGTTTGGAATATTCTATTCTTCTAAAAATCATTATCTAGAAAAACATTAAATCTATGTAGGTATTTCCTTTGCTTTCGGTCTTGTCCCAACAATTTCGGAAAAAATTCTTAGTGTCTTCAAATATCATCTTCATCATCCAAAACATTTGTCTTTCGGCGGTAATAATCGTGTTGGGGTTTCGGAAAAGCTCTTCCAAACTTTTTTGTTTTCTATTTCATGTATTTTTGCAAACTGTTCTGGAATTTAAAGCCCTTGTTTTTTTATTCCAGGTAAAGCTTTTAAATGCTTGATAATTGTTCTTTTTTACTTTTTATTTTTTCAGTAAATTTGGCTTTAAAATTTTAGTGTACATATCCCGATTTGTAGCTTTTTTTATTTTTTTTTCTCTTATTTTTTTCTCTAAGATTTCTCATCTTTTTCCCCACTAATTTTTTTTTTTATTTTATTTCATTAAAATTTTTATTGATTTTTTAATAAGTAAGTAAGTAAAAAAAATTAAAAAAATGTTTTTATTATGTAAATGGAAATTTCCCAAATTATGTACAAAAATGATAAAACCAAAAACTTTAAAAATATTATCCTTTTTTGCAGTTTTTGTTTTGAATGTTAAAATGTGGATTTCTGGATCTGGGAAAAAAATACATTAAAAGAATTTCTTCGAAAAAACCCCTTTTTATTAGATAAATTATACTTATATGCTAAAAAACCCGAACAATCTAAAATCAAAATTTAATTAACAAAATTAAATCAAATTGCAAAAAAAAATTTTAAAATAGATCCCAAATGAAAAACTTGAATATTCACTGATCCCAACCAAATTTAACCTTGTGAGAATTTTTGAATCAGAAAAAAAAAAAAGTAGTAATATTTTATGATTTTTTTTTGTGAAAATAAAAAAGTTCCCCTTTAAAAAAACTTTATTTTTAAGGACGTCACAAAAAAATGTTTTGTTATTTATTTAATCAGTTTATTAAAAAAACCAAAAAATATTCGAATTAATGTTCACATTTTTTTATTTGAAAGTCCCGGTAAAACGAGAAAAAGATTGATTTTAAGAACAAATATACCCTAACTTTTTGCTAATGCAACAAAACAAAAAATTGATTTTTCTTATATATTGACAAAAACCAAGGAGTTTTTAAGAAAAAAATTTACTGGTAAATTTTTAATGGGGTTTTTAAAGATGTAAAAACAAATAAGTGACCCGAAGTATAAATAAAGTTAAATTTGATATTGATTTAAGTGATTTTGCTACTAAAAAGCAATTCAAAAAACTTAAAAGGAAAAGGAATCGTATCTTCCAGAAATAAGGAACTTGTAACACAATGAATGGATTGATATGGGAGGGAATGAAAAAATCAACCCAGGAAATCCCGATAAAACCCAAAGTGCGTTTCAAAACGGTTTGTGTATAAAAAAAATTAAAAAAGAATAGATAAAAAATAATCTTGAAAATGCAAAAGTATTAAAAAAACACTAGAAGGAAATAAAGAATATTGAAAAATTAAAAAAGATTTTAAAAAAAATTATTATTTAAATTTAAACAAATTACAAGGTAAAATTGAAGAAGAAATGAAAAATATGACTGATTCATTAAAATTGAAGGAAATCTGATTTGAAAGATGACAATTAAAAAAAATATTTAGAAGCAATTTGAAAAAAGTTATCATCAAGTTTCAAAAATTAAAGATTGTTGATTAAACATGAAGAACTAAAGACAAGATTATTGAAGTGAGAAAAGTTACAAAAATGTTCAGTTAGAAAATTTGAACAGAAAAAATAAAGTAATTTTCTGAAAAGGCAAAAGGGAATCAGATTTTCTCGACCAATTTTCAAATTTAAAATTTTCAGAATATAAATCTGAATTGGAAAAGGCAGCTTCACAAAAGAGGTGTGATCATGATAAGCATTGTAACTTTAAAAAGAGGTTAATTCTAAAATAGATGACTTTAAAAAAAAAAATTTGAAATTGGATTGTATGTTGACAACCGTCATTATTTGAAGATGCAGAAATTAATAAAATTACAAAAAAAATACAAGAAGGTATGACGCAGCTTTAAAGATAAAATTGAAGAACATAAAATTAATGGACTTTGTAGTTTAAAAAATCGTTTAAAAAAAGGAGAAACAATTTTCTAAGCTAAAGCAAATTAACCAAATTTAAAGATCAAATTTAAAAAAAAATAAATGATTTGGCTCTGTTTTGAAATATGAAACAAAGGGGAATCACACTGCTAATACCCAAGTAATTACTGTAAACTAAAGCATAACCGCTAATGTCGAAGAAAATTTTAAAAGTAAAAAAAGTTTTCTTAAACAAGAAACACAATTAGTAGAACAAAGAATACTGTTTATAGTTTTTTGCTTTGAAGTTTCTACAACAAAACGACTGTGATTTAGCGAAATAATTCTTAAACTTAAAAGAAAGACAGGAAAATAGAAAAAGGGTTTGAGGAAGTGAGAATGAAAAGGGTTTTTCTTTGAAATACTTTTTTAATCATACTTTTTTATTCATACAAATGAAAAAAAAAAATTTTTACCCTCGTGGTGCCCGGTTTATTCAACATTAAAAATATGGCGATCTGAACTATTTAAATTATTTTAAGTAAGACCCGGGGAATTTTTGTAGTTTTTGAAGATTTATACTCAAGACCAAAAATAAAATGTGTACTGATATGCTTTTGGTTTGGGGTGTTTATAGTCAGAAAAACGGAAATTTATAATAGTATTAAGATTTTTTTAAAGGGTGCGAGCTCCGGGTGAAAGTATAAACCCATAAAAGCCCAATATCAAAATTTTTTATTTTTGGTGGGGGAATTATAGGCCTCAGGATGATGTTTTTTTTGAATATTTGATAAAGTAAATATAAAAGCTGAGGCAGCTGAGGACTTTGACATGTAAGTTAAAAACTATGTATAAGAAAAAAAATTTAAAAATTTTTCTAACAAGGGACATGTTTGTATTATCCCTTTTAACGTTCGATTCGAATTAACATTTTGCTTTTGAGGGTAGTTACATCAGATTTACATATCGGATGAACCTGTACCATGTAGAAAAATACTTTTGGGTTAAAAATTAATTAAAAGTTTAATTAAAATTTTAATTTTCTTTGTTCCCCGATAAATATTACTAATTGAAAAAAAGATCAAAAATGTTGTAAAACAAAATTCAAAAGGTTTGCAAACATGCATATGCCCAAGGGTACTCAAAAAGGTTGAGTGTTTCGTTGTCTGTACTTTAATCTTGTATTTTTGTTTAAAAGTAAAAGTGCAAAACGTATCAAAATTTTAAAAACAAACAAAACAGGGAGTTTAAACGGGATTGTACTACAAAATAAAATATCGTTAATTTTGAAAGAAAGTAAAATTCCAAAAACGACACCGGGTCGCTTTACATTTAGCTCACAAACGATATTTATTTATAAACTTTTTAAAGAAAAAGACCGGTGTCGTTAGTTTTTTAGGGGAAAGTGTACCGAGTGCAAAAGGAAAAAACTGTAGTTGACTGGGCCAAAGCCCTGAAGGTTTCAGCTTGCGAGGGTTTGTATTTAAGTTTTGGGTTGGGTTAATTGTTGGGTTTAAAACCTTGTGGATTTAAAAATTTTCCGGCCATTTGGGTTTTTTGAAAGGGGCAAGGGGTCAGTCCGGACCCAAAAAATAAACTTTTTTTGGTTTTAAACCCCGGTTTTCTTCGGTTTAACTAAAAAATTTAAAAGATTTTTAGCTTGTATTTGTTTTAAAACCTGGGATTTTAAATTGTCCCCGGGATTTGGGCGGTTTTTTTTGAAGTGGCAAAAGGTTAAGTGGGGGTTAAAGTGCCAAAACCCCTTATTTAATTTTTTTTGTTTCTGTTTTTTCTGTTTTCTTATTCGCGTTTAATAGTAAAAAATGAATCCGTTATTATTCTTATTTACGTATATTTGTTCTCGGCGGGAAAAAGATTTGGATGTGTTCGCAAAACCGTTTATAGGGTAAATTAAATTATATTGAAGAATTTTGGTAAAAAAGTGAGACTTTTTAAAGGTTTTAATTTTTGTGTTTTATTCGGGTTTTGGGTAAAAAATAAAACCCAAATTTAATCCTTATTTCCTTTTCGACTTTTTTCATTTTTTGGCGAAAAAAGATATGGGATATGTCAGAACCGTTTTGTGGAGATGGATTTTTGGTATTAATGTGTTGTTACTTATTCGATTTGAAAAAGGAATAAGTAACAAAAACTTATTTTTTTTCCTTTTTCGAAAAAAGAATAAGGAAAGTAACCAAACTTTCTCTCATGGTTAGCAAAAGTATCGACAAGTGTATACTTGTTCGGAGGTCTCGAGTAGGGCAAAAGGCTCGTCCCGTGCACATTTCTCGCACGGTTGTCATAGAACACTCGATTGTTGGCGTCGTTGGACCGGAAACGCCCCTTATAAGTATTTAGGATCTATTTATTACGGAAGGTTTTTGACCCCTTTATCAAAATACCCGATCGTAAAAAACACTTTCCTAAAACTTAGAAATAGGATAAAAATCATAAATTTAGATAAAAAGCGTGGCGTCGCTTTTTTGTTAGGCCGTAGGGAATAAAGGGTTAATGTCTGTAGGAAATAGGATTAATATTTCCCCGCACTTTACCGTTAGTGTAGTATAGTAGGAGTTTGAGTTTCAAATTTTTCTTCCCTTAACGTCTCTGCGAAGTTAAGTTGAAATGAAGTTTGATTAAATTCTTTGAGATTTCAAATTTAGAATGAACCTTACTTCTTTTAAACCGCCATTCAATTTATCCCTAATTAGTTTGTTTTTTCTTGCATTTTGATATCAATTGTCCGAAAGGGCAGGATTTTACAAAAAGTTTTTAAAATGAAAACTAATAAAACCCTGTCAATTAATATAATAACGCTGGATATTAGTGCGATTCGGAGAAAAAAGGAAAAAAATGGAACAATGTAAAAACTCGTTGATGTTGCTCCGAACATTAAGGTTTTATATGAAATGATGTCAGTATACAATGCATGATTGTAAATCATACATGAGAGGAAATAAAAATGATAATCATATCAATGTATTCTGTTGTTGATGGTGTTCTTGAAAGATAATACCGTTGATATTTTTTAAACAAAAACACGAGACACCTTCTTTTACAAATGAATTTCTCGATATACTTTGAACTTAAGTTTAATATATGCGATAAAGCAAACACAAAAGACATGACCATAAAATATAAAGGACAGATTCATCCGTCATGCTGTTGACTAGTATTTCATAGTTTTTCTTAAAGGTTATTTTTACTTTGAATTGGTACTTTGTACATCGAATTCCTTAAAAGGCGCGATGATTACATAAGCCAATATACACAATCTATGAATACATTTAACAAGCGATTTGAAACAAATGAAATATATTCTCGTGATGTCATACGTTTTGGCATCATGACACTCTGTATGACTCTGTATAATGCCAAACTCTCAGACAGCACAATATAAGCGTGCGAAGTCACCAATTGTCTAGCGAAACAGTCAAGAGATGTTAGGTGGGGACGAAAATGGTTGCACAAAATAACATGTGGCCATATACACGTATTTGTTTGAATACACCATTTTATAAGTAAAGCATGTGCAGATCAAGGAATTTGGTCAGAGGGACACCAACTTTAAAGAGGGGGTCTTGTAAGAATCAAAGGGGGGATTGACCCACAATGCCCCTTTTCCAGGCTCTGGGTCCGTGCATGTAAAGAATGGAGTTATGCCATACGGCTAACAGGAAACCTCTCGCATCATAATAGCATAGATCTGAAATTGTCTGATACTTCAGAAGAATTTTTCGTCTTACTATTACCATTTTATGTTTATGATTAAAACGCAATTGTCTTATTAAGTGTCCGACAGAAACGGATTAATTTTATTTGGAAGTAGAAATAAAATGTTCCACCAAATGATAATCGCGCGTTCTTATTCATTTTTCAAGCAAAATGACTGTCATGTCAGGCGCCTCCATCCAGATTTCAGTCTTTGATGCAGAGTATGTGCTCTGCTTTTTTGGACAGAGTAGATGTAAAAAGACTGAAGTTTTGACTTCCGTGATATCACATCTCCTGACGTTCAAAACTTCACTTCATACGACAAAAAGGCCCATCTGTTATAATCGATACCGCCTGGGGACACAAATATGCCGTAGAAGTTAAAGTTTGAACAATATCTCAAAGTTTCTCAAAATCAGTTGATAACTTCATACTTCCAGGTTCAATTCAATGTATTTAGTTAAAATCATTAGCCATACAAAACTTCATTATTCTCATACTTATTGATAGTGTTTCGCATCAAATTTAGTCTAATTATAAATATGCCTAATCGAATAACTTAATAAGCAGAAATCCTGAAATTAAGCTTTTTATTGCACATAGTAATAAAGAGAAGTCTTAGGCTTACTTGATATTACATGGAAAACTTTAGTAGCAACGTCTGATATAAATAAAGTACACGCATATCGGTGACGTTTTACCCCAAATATATATGAGAGACGTTGAAGGGGAAGGCGAAGGTTGAAATCTCAAACTCTCTATTATTAGGTTTATACTGACTTATAGAGAGTCAGTATATAGGACATAGAAAATGTAAAACAATATAATCCCCACTCCAATAATTAATTAATAATGTCCGGTGTAGATTACAAGACGGCAGATAATGGTAATTTTAATATTATGTCTTGGAACGCCCGGGGGTTTGCAGGGGACAAAAATACAAATGTCACCGAATTAAACAGCTTCCTTAAGTCATCCACAGATACAATACATGCCGTGTGTATACAGGAAGCGTTTAGAAATTGTAAAAAAAACACCACCAAATATGTATGACTATAAAATAGCCACATATCAAAAACGCACAGATCAAAGAGGAGGCGGCACAATAATATACGTTAAACAGGGTATCAAATTCACAGTTGAAAAATCAATAATTCACAATGAGTATGAAATAATCGGCATAACTATATTTGGTCACAGCAAAAACATAACAATTTACAATTGTTTTGTAGCTCTTAAAGAATATAACACTGAATAACACTATCAACAAATGTTCTCTACCGCACGAAACCACTCAGTAATACTGGGAGATTTCAACATTAAAAACCCACTCTGGAATCCCCCAAAGTGTGACTCGACCTCTGAGACTTTGTTAAATCTATTATCACAGAAAAATCTAGTAATACTAAATGATGGAAATATAACAAGGTTAAGTGATTTACCAAATCAGAAAGACTCAGCAATAGATTTGGCTTTAGTTTCTCACAATGTGGCACAATATGCATTTTTTTTGGAGTTATTAATAATACCTTTGGCAGTGATCATTTTCCAATATTGCTGGGATTAGAATGTTCAATAAAAACAAAGGCGATTCATACCAACCGAAAATATAAGATAGGTAAAGCAGACTGGGACCAATATCTGGTTTCGCAATCAGGCATTTCCAATATAACACTGAGGGCAAGACAGTGGATGAAAATCACACACAATTCATAAATGATATCTATAGTATCAGTAAAAAGAGTATACTAATGGTCAAAGGCAACAATAATAAGAAAAAGGTTATACCCTGGTGGACTGAGGAATGCGCAATTGCAGTTAAACAAAGGGAGAATGCTAGGAAAAAATATAGTAGAAAAAAGAACAATAAAAATCTTCAAAAATACAGGTCACTCCGCAATAAGGCTGTAGAGATCATTAAAAAAGGTACATTGGTACACTTTTGAACGACAATGAACCGGTGGTTATGGATAAAGATAAGGCAAACTTTCTGGTACAGCACTATAAGAAAATCAGCAGAAATGATAATTACAGTGCTGAATTTTTAGCAAATAAACAATATAAAGAGCAAGAATACGATCTCTACAATGAAAATAACACAGCCCCACATGACGATATTGAATATGATAAACCATTCTTCCTCCTTGAATTAAACATGGCCCTTGATCAATGTAACAGTTCTGCCCCAGGCGAAGATGCTATCCATTATGATATGATCAAAAATTTACCAATACATGCCAAAGAAAAACTCTTAAAACTATATAATCAGTCTTGGAAAGAAGGCTCCACCCCAGAAAGCTGGAGTGAGGCCATTATAGTACCAATACTTAAGCCCAATAAAGAAAAAACTAACCCTGCTTCATACCGCCCCATCTCCCTAACGTCAACCCTCAGTAAGGTCATGCAAAGAATGATAAAACCAAGACTGGAATTACTGAAAATAATAACCTGTTCTCCCTATATCAGTCAGGATGTAGGAAAGCCCATTCGTGCGAAGATCACTTCCTTTGCTTCGAATCAGACTGTAAAGAGGCCCATCGCAAAGGCTATTACCTACTACGCATATTTTAGATCTAAGTAATGCATTTGGTAGACATTGGAATAAAGGGTCTCTTTTGAATTTAATATCTTTAGGCATTAAGGGGAGAATGCTAACATGGATCGCTAATTTATTGGAAGGCAGAAACATTAAGGTAAAGGTCAATTGCCAATTGTCAGATACAGTGAAACCTGACAATGGCACACCCCAGGGAAGTGTAATTAGTCCACTGATCTTTAATCTCATCATGAACACTCTAAACACGGCTATAGATACACACAACAAACAGTCTCCTCCTGGTGACCGGACTGAACTGGCCCAATTTGTAGATAATGGAGCCACATGGGTAACATCACCAAACCCACATATCACTTTACTAAAAGGTCAAAAAGTCCTTGAGGTAATAGAAAATTGGAGTAATGAATGGGGATTCACCATCAACCCTAATGAAACACAAGTACTAATGGTGTGCCAGCAACCATATCTTACAGTTCTGGCAAAATCGAATAAAGTAATGCCAGAACTTAAATTATGTGGCAAACCCTTGAAATAGCACCGACCGCCAAATTCCTAGGAATGCATTTTGATCAACATTTAACGTGGCGCCATCATAGAAATAATCTAGTAAATAGGTGTGAAAAAGATATTAACCTCTTGAGACTAATATCAGGAACAAACTGGGGAGCTAATAAGAAAACTAAGCTCCTGCTATATAACTCCTTAACTATGAGCAAAATTAATTATGGTAGCACCAGCATATGTGTCAGCCTGCAAAACACAACTAAAAAGGCTAGATGTTATACAAAGTAAGGCCTTGAGAGTAGTCCCTGGAGCATATAAATCATTAGATATAACAAGAGAGGTCAATATGTTCAAATATTGGGCCAGATCGAGCCGCCTTGGTGAAAATCTGCCCATAAATAATACAATCAAAACGCTGAAAGGCTGCCCCAGTACCATAGAAAGGGTTAGAAACGGTCACACTGGTAGGAAAGAGCTTAGAATACAGCCGTACACTCGAGAGGTTAATAGGTTACTAGATAAATACCAATTAAATGAAGTAAATGTATAAGAGCCGGTGTTTTCATATAATGCTGGGATCATGGTCAAAACTCCCGACTTAAGCCTTAAATGCTTCATTAACAAAACAGAAGATACCACCCAGGCCAAACATGTAACAGAAATGCATATTATGAAGCATTATAGGTCACATCACCATATATATACAGCCGGTAGCAAAAATCCCAGCGAAAACAAAACGGGCGCGGCCTTTGTTGTCTTTGACCCCTATGGCAAAGAAATTTGCTCGTCGGCCGTCAAATTAGACCCTAGGGTCTCCATATTCACGTGTGAGGCAACAGGCATCCAACATGCACTGAAATGGATACCCGAAAACAGGCCCAGTAGCATAGCTATATTTACAGATAGTTTGTTTGTATTACAATCAATAAATACAGGCAGGTCACAATCAAGATCCGATATAATAGTTGACATTATTCATAAAATTAGCCATCTCAGTAAAACAGGTATAAATGTTTCCCTTATATGGGTCCCGAGTTATGTAGGCATTATGGGAAACGAAAGGGTCGATCAATTAGCAGAGCAAGGGTCCGAAAATGGAACCCCAAAAGAGGTCAAATTAGCAGTATCTGAGGTTAATAGCATAATAAAGGCCAAATCAAGGGAGTTTTTTTAGACAGAGATGGCTACAACAAGGCACAATATGCTGCGCCCTCTCAGAACATATCCCCAGTAAATTGCAAATTTATAGCACAAACACCGGCCATGACAAGATCATTACCAGATTAAGGCTGGGGCGGAACGGTCTGGGCTGGGAGAACTACTCAGATAAACATCTATGCCCACACTGTCCAGAATACGAAACATTCAACCACGTATTCTTTGACATACACAAAGAGTGTAAACAAAATGCAGAACACAGATTGGAACTTGAATGTGGACTCCTGAAACTCGGGTTGGTCTGTATTGACAGAAAAACACTCCTCGTTCCTCCAAAGTTGCAGCAGGTCTACAGCCTCCTAATACATTTCATCACCAAAATAGGTTACTTAAACAGAATAAAAACAAAACATAAACTACTTTAACAGCATAATAAAGTATTACAACAGTGTCCTCCATATTGCATGAGCTAAAAACAGACCTCATTTTTATAAAATTTATAATATTTTGTTACTGTAGCAACCTCTAATCACATGCCAAATTTCACATGGCTTGGGTACTTTTGCGGTTCATTTTAATCCTGCTCAAAGAGGTTACAGACCACCAAAGCCCAGACCTTCGAAATGCAGAAACAGCCTCAACCCTCGCGAAAATTAAACGTAAAATTCAGTCTGCTAGCAGAACCCTAGTACAAAGTCACCGTCTGTAAAATTAATTGAGTGCAAAGTTAAAAATATGTACCTCAGTATAATTGTTTTAAACTTCAGTGACCTGTGCTGGTAAAGAAGTAAAACCAAACTGCCACAGACTGTTCTGAAATACGAAAATATTTAATGAAATTCATTCATCTATGATCAAGTGACAACAATATCTCAAAGATTTTTTTTCAAAAGTCAGACAAACTTAAGAAATTTTAGAACTTAGTACTGATAAATGTCATGAAATGTTGATGTATTTGCAAATATGTACTTACAATTTAGTTGAAATATTCTGCGATTTATGTTTCATGGGGTCTCTATCTGTGAGTGTGATCTCATGTCATCTTATAGCATATACTCATTGAAGCCATCAGATTTCTCTTAATACGTCATATCATACATAATTATTTGATGAAGACATACTTCGAATAACTTAAATATGTACACTCTTGTATCTGAAAAGTAAAATTATAACGTTAAAATGATCTAAAGATTTTAAAATCTAAACGGTTTTTCGAAGGTAACAATATCTTTTCAGTTTTTTTTTGTGTGCAGAAGTGACTGCAGTTAACTGCATTTGTTGTGTTGCATGTATTTGATTTATTTTAATATCATGACTTATTTATCTATTAGAAACGCAGATTTTCCTAGTTTCTTTATAGAGATTACACAGCCATTCAATAGAAAAAAAGAAAACGAAAATTCAAATACATGGTACTTTTACTTTGGAAAACAGTGTATAATTTCAAATCTGTACATTTTCAGGTCTTACAAATCATACAGTATATAAAATACCCTACATATAACACAGTCAGCTAGGTTTTAAAAGTGAATGCAAGCATTTGGTCTTTACGTGGTCACAGTTTTAGGAAATCATGAATCCAGTGTTTGAAAAAGTTATCTTTCCTGTGGTTATTGGTACTTGGGCTATCTTGTATGTCAGGGGTTCAACGTGATTTAAGTACTAGCTAATTACAAACAATAATTGAAAATTGCCATGATAAGTATTAAATGAAGTGTTGCTGCAGAAGTATATTTATCTATAATTCACATATACCTGAAGAAAAATTACCTGCAACCATGCAGGCGAAAATTCAAGCCAGTTAGAGAAATTAAGTTCCTACTTCAGTCCAATTTTTCTAGTCCTGTGACATATAATAGGTTTAAATTACATTTAAAACTAGAAAGTTTAATGTTCTTACCTGATGTCCCTCTAAAAGCATGTTATTTTCCAGCTATGCAATTATTTAGCAGCATTCTGTTTGCCTCCAACAACATGAACAAAGCACTTCCTGTTTACATTCAAATCTTTTATATTCGTGAGCATTTTGTTATGTTCTTTATACTACTGAAGGGAATATCTTGAATGTTTTAATATAAATATATAGAGTTCAAGGAAAAATTTGTCCATTTTTATTCTCACAGAATTTGCAAATATCACAGACAAACAAACAGAAAAAACGGGATTATTTTTTTGGGTCACAGGCATATAACAGCTTCTCATTGGTTCTAATCTTGAATAGAATATCCTGCTGTTATCAGCTATCTCTGTGGTTTATATACATCAGTATACATTGAACAGCAGTATATTAATTGACTGTAAAAGATAGATAATATAATCATTGCCAATTATCAAAAGTATAGACTAATTCAGTGATGATGATGTAACATAATACCTACATGACCTTACAACTAATAAATATAATGAAATGATTATTTTAAGAAACTTTTCCCATATTTTTGACTTAGATCTTATTTTGCCTTATCCATAAGGGAATTTCTAAGTGTCCGAGCAAAAAATAAACTAAGTCCAGATGTCTGAGGTATTTCCGAGCTCTAGAATTACTAAGTTTTCAGTTCAAAGACAGTTTCCGAGCAAAAAATTTTCTAAGTTTAGATTTCCGTGGTATGTCCAAGCTCAAAATTGACTATGTTTCTCTTTTCCAAGGTTTTTCTACAAGGTTTCCAAGGAATTTTACAAATGTCCGTGGTTTTGTCCAAGGAAATATTAGCATTATCTCAGAATAGAGAAATTTCCAAGGTTTTCCTAGGAAAAACCTTGTACGTCTAAGGGTTTTCCTTAGTCCCCTTGGAAAATGTACAACCGGGTAGTCGTCACATGCTAGACAAAAACATCGGTAAGAAGATACACGACACATATTTTTCTCTGTTTCTCTTGTTGCTGAAAGATCATTTATGAACAAAAGATGCATATCATTTTATTGAAACTAGTCTGGCTTTGTTCTATGACAACGCGTAAAAGCTAGTTGATATGATATAGAAAATACAGCAATTGTTGTCCGTAAAACTGGTCCGTTAGGTCTGTTAATAAAACAATAGATTGTGCCACCAAATATATTCCCTTTGCATCTTTTGAAAATGGAAGCAATTCAGTTCTTTTATGAAGCTTAACAGATATTACCGATACTTCTGAGTGTTGATGGGACTAAAGACTGCTCAAATGAGTTCTCTCCACTACGGGCATAAAATGGCCCTAACATGGTCATATGTGTTTCATCATATCACAGATTGTCAGAAAAGTTACAGGGTATTGAAACTGACTATGAGCCTTCATGTGTCACATTTATGTCATTGCTCATTTTGTGTGAGCCATGAACACTGCATGTTGTAACCTCAAAGTGTTTACACTAAACAGAAGTGCTATGGTAACATAAGTATTACACATAGCGATTAATAAGTGCAGCCACATGCTTGCATTCTGTAGGGAATAAATAATATTATTTATTATTATTATATTCTATTTGTTTAATAGTTTCACTTCTACTCCTTTTATCTATTGAAAGCCGGACTCAAGATAGACAAGAGACACTGAAAATCTTTGATTTATCATCATGAATTATATGCTATAATTGTTGTTGTCATATAGAGTCAGTAGTTGTTATTTTTTCTTGCGAAATATGACTAAGTATCACTTTGGTACAAATCAAAACGATTATACAATTAGGTATTTTGATAAGCTCCCAAGTGGGAGATCCAGGAGTTTGACTTATAAAAGGCTCGGGAATTCCTTCTTGAATTTGGTTTGCAAGTATTCCCGGAATACTGAATCAGACGTACATATAACAAACTCTGAGTTTAAATACTTGAAAAAACGATATTATATCTATGATAAGTAAATTGCCGTTTGATTAATCCAGATCTGCAGATGCTTTTTCCTCACTCATATCGAGAATGCTCAAGACTTTTACATTTGTTTGTCATTAAAACCGTTCATTTAAAAGATGCATGCCGCCACTTCTAAGGATGAAGTATACTATTAAACGTGAGTATGTGCATATCAAACAGGAATCAGATGCGGAGAATCATGAACTAAATAAATGTTACCATGGAAACAAACCACGTGACGTACTTTGAACATTTAAGAAAATTACATTGACCTTTCAAAAATAAATAATTTCATTTTTCACCTTTTTTCAAACCAGTTCATCAGAATAATAATTGAATACAAATTTGAGTTTCGTATAAAAGGCAGAAGAGCGATACTGCGGTCAGTATTCTAAGCTTTAAATGTTGTTTAAATGAATGAATATGAAACAAACAAATTGCGAAATTTAAAAGTAAAATGTTTGAAAGAAATAATGAAAATAATACAAGACATAAGATATAATAAATTTATAATATAAGTTATGTTGATATGGTTAATTATAATTCTGAGATACGATATAATAATGCTGTTAAATGTTCATTATTCTAGTTAGTAACCATACGCTTTTAATCCACATGAATGCGTATCAGCTAATTCTTAAAACAAACACAAACACATATTTCTAATTTGTATGCAACATATGCATGGAGAGACGATGCCCCTGAAATTGGAAGCTACTGCAAAGTATTAAGTCGTGTTGAAATGTGAACCAACTGACCTACAGTTCTTGAAAATAAACACAAACAGATATTTCGTCTATGGGAAACCAACTGACCTACAGTTCCTGAAAATAAACACAAACAGATACTTCGTCTATGGGAAATTTGTCTGTAAACTTAGTCTGTAGTTTCCATTTAAAGTACTTCTGTCAAATTTGTCCAAATGTCTCTTCGGTATGCGCTCTTTAGAAGAAAAAGAAAAATATATATAGCTAAGCAGCTGCTTGATGAATATCTCTAAAGTTTATTGATATGGATTCGCTGGGATAACCTGAGCTAAAAATAGCAAAATATTTAAAAAGCCTCTTCTTATAATGGAAACTCAACATATGATAAAATTATATAATATCCTTTTAAGGTCCCTCCTCAAATTACTTCAAATGTTTCCGATTTTTTTGTAGCGTTACCTCTCATGAACAGACTCAATCGAACCGAGTCTGCCATTATTTTTCTTGGTTGCATTCTTTGCTTCCAAAGGATATTTTACAGATATTTTGGATTGTTGCATCTTTGTAATGTCCTATCTTCTGTTCTTTTTAAAAACTGTTAATCCCCTTAAAAGACAGGACTGGTAGAGATAAAACAGAAGAAAACCTTTTAACATGTTCTTCTGATTTAGTGGGGTTTGGGGAGGTAAATAGGTCAAAATTACATAAAAGGTAAATGTTATTTCGCTTTCCCCATAGTAATACCAATTGAACGACATGTTACGAAACTTATCAGTGTGAATAAATCGTATCACGTTTTATACATGGACATTTTTTTTTCAATCAACAAAATTCTGGTCGCGATTCGCAGCGAGTCAGAATCTCACATAACCACCTCACACAATTCTTCGCTGAATTAATACCAAATAAATGGCGTATATCAGTTTAAGGAAATAAAAGACAAGTCAGGAAGTGAAGTTTGAGCACTTTGAAAAAAAGTCAAATATTCATCTTCATGATGGGCAACTAAAAGGCCGCTTATTTGCCATCGATATGTCTCCATTTGACGCGTAGTTCGAGTTTAGCTGAGTAAAGCATAGGTTAATAATGCGTATTACAAATAATGATATTTATTTTTTGCAACAGACGTGTACATTAAACATATAATAACCTGACTAATTAAGTTGTAGAAACACTATTGTTTTTTACTACGCGTTAGCTTTTGTTGAAAACAGAAGCAAATACAAAATAAAAGAGGTTCGTCCTCTTAAATTACTGTTCCCTATAGAAAATTTCTTCAGCGTCACGAATTCATCGACGTATATATATGAAAGGGACGGAGTATCTGACCTATAACTTGAGAACACAGAAACGCTAAAAGTGGAATTCGACGTATCAAACTACATTATGTGTTGTGTGTGTTTAAAAACGAGTTATCGGCTTTTACTTAAGTCATATGCAATATTCGGGAGCAAACCTCCAGAACTATTTTAGCTTGACGAAGTATATATTTCCCCTTACTATTTTTAGGTAGAAAAAAATGGTTATTACATAGGAAATTCAAAACGGCAAGAATGAAAATGCTGTAGGCTCGATTTGATTGAGCCTGTTCTGACTTACAAGAATTGAAAGAAACAATCATCCTGGTTCTTGCAGAGTTGATTCTAAATATTTTTATAAATGATATAGTAAATGAGGCAAATTCAGATAGCAAACTTTACATGGTACAACAAAAAGAAGTAATTTGTTATCCTTACCTTTTCGTTGTTTATTTAAGACAGTTTAGAAGTTCGATTCGCAGGGGAGGCAGCCCCATTAAATGATATTCTATGCAAAGACAGAACTTATGCAACACTTATTCGTATTTCTTCTGTTGACATCACCATTATGTGATGTTTTATCATACTTGACTTTTTTTTCCTTCATATTTCAGGAAATGGAAATGCAAACACTGAAATCTACAGGCAGTAGTGTTCAGGTATTTATGTTTTATTTGTCTTTTAAGGAAACTAATAGGTTTTAAGGTCAATATTTAGGAAGGCTTCTTGAATAACAACACATTTTTCGTCAGGTTTTACATCACTTCATCAAGCATTTTTTATTTCATATACACCTTAATACTGTAATTCGACATTTTCTAGAATTATAACAGATATTTAGAGAGTTATATTCTCAATAAGAATTATATCGCATCTATACGAAATCAAAAAGGGACATAAGCATTAAAGTTAGAAATTACCCTTCATTAAGAACAATCCTTCCCTATTTTCCCAATTCCTATTCTGCAGTCTTTGGGGACACACAAATTGTATGCTATCATATAATCTAGCATGAAATGGGAGAAATTGATTTGATTAATTTGTATTCTGTTTTGTCCTGTAATTAGTATAAGAATCAAATCTCCTGCATTTCATGTTCCTCTGTTACTAATGTAATTGTTACTTTTTACCTAGCCCAGAAAGTACAACGAAGTCAGTAGGGTTTATGATGTTATTTAGCATTATTTTTTTCTGGAAACAGGTCACATCTTATTTGGTAATGATAAGTTAATATACAAAGCAAAACTTCGCTAATAGGCATTTTAGATGGGACAAAAATAGATATTTTAGCTTTATGAAATTTGAACAACCCAGTCTGAATCAATATTAAATCCTTAATTGTTTCTCGAAGTTGTTTAGCTTGACAGTGTCTGTAAAGTAGCCTTGAAGCCGTGAAACATTAAAATGCCTTTCTATATGTACCGTGCCTTGGCAAAAGACTTGCAAAATGCATTATCATATACTCAATATAACAAATGGGGTATACAAAAAAGTATCTTTATAGTATAAACTGACCATACTTTAATGCATAAACAGTACGATTAACATGCACAAAATAGACTGATCATATATATTTATTGACCAACCCGTGCACAATAAAGAGGACAACATTAAATTTTCCTACTTTGGCATTAAAATATGCATTTGGTTACAAATTACTGCTTCACTCCACCTTCCTAATAGGATCATAAATAACAATTTTGTAAAAATATTATAGTCAGTCCCACATAATTTTGGACCTTAATTTTGGGCTTATATGAAGAAATGGAACGGGATCACAGAATATCAAACATGCTTTTGTGAATTAAAAACGTCACCCTCTGGATTTTGGCAGCAACAATCGTCTGTTTTTCCCATGCGACTGAATTTCATTAAAATTTTTCTATTTGGAAAATTGGAAAATCGCTATTTTTTTTTTTGGTCGCCATTACCAAATATTCCCTATGTTGGAGATCGTCGGGAAATTTCACGTGTTATTCCTTGGTTAACACTTATTTTTGCTCTTAGATATGTTCCTCCCGTAAAATAGATCGGGTTTTGAACTGTGCAATTTAGATGTAGTCTTCAAACGAAATTTTGAAAATACAAAAATGAAAATATTTATTAGAAAAAGAACTTGCTTTGCGCGAATAAATCATGCCATTAAGTATTCACTGTTAAAATCCTTTAATCATAATTCTATTTTTCCATAAAACTTTCCAATCGATGTTCGATGCCACGCAAAATTTTTAAAGTCAGAAGTTTTACACGGATAATCAATCATACAAAAAACTGATCCTGTCAATCTGTGGCAGTGCTTCGAAGAATTTCAAGCAAATAACTGAACTAGGCATATGAAACAACATCTTTAATTACATTATGCTTCTGAATTAATGCATTATCCAAGATAAACCTGTATAAAACAAGTCGTCAACAGCTTAGCCTTCATTGTACATTTAACAAGCTCGCCATGATACAATAACTGTTCAAACGCTGAATTCCAATTACGTGATACACATTATGATGTCACTAAATATCTCGAGCGATCTAGTGCAAAGGTGGCACGATATGTCGGCTCTCTTACGCATAGCTACCCAGCACTAAGTCCCGAAATTAAAAAGTGTTAAGCAAACTAACTGTCGACTGCTCTAAGACCTAAACCTGAGAAAAAATATCAATTTGATACTGTTAATTCAAAAGAAAACGTGTAAAAAGGGATTTTTCTGTCAACAACAAAAATAAACAACCTTACCGGTTACTGAAGGTACGCTTATTTTTAATTATTGATTTGAAATTTTGATTCATTACCTATACCAGTAAAGTGTAGATGATTGTTAGTATTAATACCCGAAGTTATTAAGGACTGTCAAAGATCATCTTAGGTTGGATGCGCCCCAGTGTTGCAGAATTTCGTCCTAAAATTTATACTGTTCAAATTCAGGATGTATGCTATTGTATTCTGATTTTAATTTTTCGCCAAAGTATTCGAGCTTTTTACTATAATTTTGTCAGGAACATGGCCCTTGACGTCACTTTTCGTGCAATGCCCAGTTCAGAATGTTCTCGGCATTTTCCCTCTCCTGCTTCCAGAATGTCATATTAATGAAAAATACAAATTAATTATCACTTTGCATGCAAACAGTACTACATAATGGTACAAAATTTTGCCAAGCGGTTTGAATCTATAGACGTCAGAAACGCTATTGTGACGTCAGAACGGAAAACCTCACACCAAGTTTTGCTATAAATTTTGCCTTAAAATCCAGGTTATAAAAAAAGGCTCGATAAAAATTGTATCAATTTGGTATGTTGTTTAACAGTATATACGTCTAGCAGACATAAATAGTCACCTATTTTTATTTTTTGCAAAATAATATATCTTTACCCCAACACCCACATGGTTTGAGGCTTTATAACGTTAGATGTAAGACGTTTTCAACTTACACAACTAACGTTCGCGTTAAAATCGAGATTTATTTCTTATAAGAAATTTTCATGATATATTCAATTTGAACTGCAGATGCAATGGTGAAAGGAAAACACCTTTGACACAATGTATATTTTTACTATTGCCATTTAGTATTGAACTGATACTTATTAATCTTTGCTAATATTTTCAGGCATTATCGTTACGTTACGCAATATTGAATCATGAAAAGAGCTATTACATTAAATATATAAATTTCTTTATAGTTAATCGCCAGACTTTCACGCACGTTAGAACTGGTTCGAAATTACCTCAGACCATTCTTTCAATTCCTTGTAATGGTATTGTATTTGCTTAAATTCTTTCTTTTTTGCAACGATTTTAACGGACTTTAAACGTTTTCTATTGTAGTATCAATTTTCCGGAGTAATTTGTCGTTTTATCTACGATATCGTTAAAGATTTTTATTCCAGACATTCTACAAAATATCTTGAATATAAGACTTGAATTATTTCTTTAAATAAATGAACCATAATTTTAGTAAGATGAGTGTATATATTTTCCTGCCTGTAAATTCGGAAGGAGACGAAATTGAAGAAAAGATTATCAGACTGAGGACTCGAACCCACAACCCCGAGGTTGATGGCTAATCGTTTTGTCCCCGCAACTACTCGCACATGTGATATCTCGAAGAAATACGTATTTAAACAACTATTTTATCGCTATTTAGGTTCGGACAACGAGAATTAAATTACTAATACTGATATATACGGAATATTCATGAAGGCTTAGGTCAATACTTACGATTCACGTGATCATGGCGGCAAGTTATTTACCGTTAATACATGCAGCACCCCATACTACTTAGATTATTTTGTTAAAGACGATTTAGCGTTTTTTTAATGGGGTTGGAGTAAAATATCGTCAAATATTGAAAAATAAATGTTGATACCAAAGTATTTATGTTTCTACAAAACGTACATATACTGTGAAATAGCATACCAACATTCCACGCTTTTTTATCGAGCAGATTTCTTTTTCAAACTGGATTTTAAGGCAAAATTTGTAGCAAAATTTGATTCAAATTTTCCCGTTCTTACAACACAATATCGTCTTTCACGTCTTAAAAGCCAATCTCATTTCGCTGAATTTTGTACTACTGCGTAGCATTTTCTAAATGCATAGTGACAATTGTTTTGTATTTTTCATTTATGTGGCATTACGAGCTCAGGAAAGGAAAATGCGGGGAACATTCGGAACTGGGCGTTGCGACAAAATAGTGTGACGATATATTTTCTACGATATTACAATAAAACTTTTCTGAAACGAACACGCACGCGCGCACGCATGTACATACACACACACATATTAACTTAATTATCTGGATTATACGAGATTTTGCCACTTGCCAAACACAATCTGGATATGTGACATTTTTAGAGAAAACTGTTTCCAAAAATAAGTTGATATGTAGTTGGCAGAAATATACCACCATTTTCAGAAGTTTCAGAATCTATCAGACATTGATACCCGCAATAGGAAACAGATTAATTGCATTCACAAGAATTAGATATAAAACAAAATATTGATAACACAGTCAAACTGTTACAGTAAAAGTTACTGGAAATAAAAATACACAAGAATGAGATATAAAAGAAAAGATAGTTGAATAGAACAAAGTGGAAACTTCACAGGTCGCTCAACACGACAAAAACGAAAATGTTGCAGGGTCGGTTTGATTGAGCCTGTTCATGGACGGTAGTGGAAATGCATGCTACCGTCCACGACCTCTAGCCCCAGGTTGAGCAGAATCTTGAGTTGAAGGTCTATATCATAGTTAAGGTATGGGAGATAGTCCAGAAGTGGATATCCATACCGTAGATATAGTACTAGAGATCAATAGATGACACACACGAATATTAATCCTATCCTGCATTACCTGTTCACCTGCATGACACAAGTTACTAGCAATAATGTTAAAAACGTTATTGTTAAGTTATTTCATGTAATGTCAATTTTCATGGTAAATACTGAAGACTTCTTGTTTTATATGATTTATACATGATAAACAGTATCATACTGAGCAAACAATGTACTGTACGTTTATTAATGAACATGTTTTCAAAACTAAATGTATATCATCTTCTGATTATTCTTACCGAGGTATACCGGTACTTTATATAGATTCCAAACTGATTAACAAGGTACAAGGTTAGGTACGTACAGTTACAAATATTAGAGAGTTTGAGATTTCAAACTTCGCCTTCCCCTTCAACGTCTCTCATATACATTTTCGGTAAAGCGTCACCGATATGCGTGTATTTTATTTATATCACACGTTGGTACTAAAGTTTTCCATGTAATATCACGTAAGCCGAAGACTTCTCTTTATTACTATGCGAAATAAAAAGCTTAGTTTCAGGATTTCTGCTTATTAAGTTATTTGATTATCCATATATATAATTAGACTAAATTTGATGCGAAACACTATCAATAGGTATAAGAATCATGAAGTTTTGTATGGCTAATGATTTTAACTAAATACATTGAATTGAACCTGGAAGTATGAAGTTATCAACTGATTTTGAGAAACTTTGAGATTTTGTTCAAACTTTAACTTCTACGGCATATTTGTGTCCCCAGGCGGTATCGATTTTACCAGATGGGCCTTTTTGTCGTATGAAGTGAAGTTTTGAACGTCCGAAGATGTGATATCACGAAAGTCAAAACTTCATTCTTTTTACATCTACTCTGTCCACATACTCGGCATCAAGGACTGAAATCTGGATGGAGGCACATGGCATTACAGTCATTTTACTTGAAAAAATAAATAATTACGCGCGATTATCATTTGGTGGAAAATTTTATTTTCAGATCCAAATAAAATCAATCTGTTTCTGTCGGACACTATATACGACAATTGCGTTTTAATTATAAACATAAAATGAAGACGGAAAATTCTTCTGAAGTATCAGACAATTTCAGATCTATGATATCATGATGAGAGACGTTTCCTGTTAGCCGTATGGGATAACTCCATTCTTTAAATGCATGGAACCAGAGCCTGGCAGAGGGACATTATGGGTTAATTCCCCCTTTGATTCTTACATTTTACAAACAAAGTCGGTCTTGAAACTCGGTATGACCCTACCCTACCCCCCCCCACCTTCCCCCCCACCCCCCATGAAATGGGTGACCCCCTCTTTAATGTTGGTGTCCCTTTAACCAAAATTCCTGGATCCGCAGATGCTTTACTTATAAAATAGTATATTAAAATCATATTGTGCTGTCTGAGAGTTTGGCATTATACAGAGTCATACAGAGTGTCATTATCACGTTGATATGATCATTATAGGTTATTAACTTTGTATGTGGATATATGCACGAGTTCTGCAGCGGTCCGCGAAAGAACGAGTGCACATATCCACATACAAAGTTGATAATCTTTATATTACATATCCACTATCAAATGATTAATTTATATCTAAATTATAGTTCTGTCACGAAAGACAGGAAAAAATACGGAAAAAAAATTCTCCGAAAACGCAGTAAACAAATCAAATTGATGCGCATTAATATTTTCCGCGAAAATGACGTCAACTTGTCGCAACGTGTGCGTAGACGTCACGCGATCCTTTCCATTACAACGTTAAGAAAACATTCCACATCCTATATAAGTCCAACCCATGACGTAATTATAACTTTCATTTCATTTCAGTCTGATAAATTACTACGTGCCAGTATCTAATAGGTCAGATTAATCAAAGTGTAAAAGTAAACAAAATGTTGCATAAATTACAAATTAAACAAACACACAATAACAACAAAAATCTGCAGAAACGAGATCCGCAATGGACGGACCGTCAGGGGAGGTAACTAGAGTCACGGATTGGGACAAGTCCGATATGAAAGCGTTCAACGTCATGCTATGGAAAAATATTGCACGATCGCGGTCCATTGAAACCCAATGGAAAATAATTTTTGGTAATACAATGTATATAATAATCATTTTTATTTCCTCTGATATATGATTTACAATCGTACATTGTATACTGACTATACTGACATAATTTTATATTAAAATCTAAATGTTTGGAGCTCAGCTGCAAGACTAACGAGTTTTTACATTGTTCACATTGTTTTATCGTTTAATTTTATTTTTTTTATTTATTTTTTTTGGTAATCGCTCTAAAATCCATACTGTGATTATATTAATTGAAATGTTTTTTTTTTAATTTTATTTTCATTTTTTCATTTTTAAAACCTCTTGTAAAATTCCTGCCCTTTCGGACAACTGGTATCAAAATGCACGAAAAAAACGATC
>NW_026461650.1:0-64749 GCF_021730395.1 Mercenaria mercenaria | reverse complement strand
TAAGAAATATTATCCTTTCTGATAACTTTCTGTTCATTAAGCATTTCTTTTCTTTTTTTCCCTTTGAATTTGAAGTCTTGGTCATGCTTTTAGCGTCCATAATTAATCGCTGAAAGTATGTCAGTCAACATTTCCTGACGTAATAGAATCATGTCACCGATTATGTACTGTATCTCGCACTTGTGCAAAAGTCAATAAAATCCGTGGAGACTGATTGATACCTCACTTTTCCCACCTTTCATTCACACTCCTGTATTCTGTCTGGCACGTGACGCGTATATTTTTTTTTTTTATGCCACGGACACAGTTTCAGAAATGAAATCGAGGCAGGCCGAAAGGAAAACATGCGTGAATTGAGTAAAAATCTTAGCATGAAGATCACTGTTCCCAAAATTAGTCGATTTTTCCATTCTCGCATAGATACTTAAAACAGGCGTACAGAATCCACGCGCAATTCCACACAAAATCGTATGTTAGTAAATACATGTAGTACCGATTTCATTATCCGCTGCCGACGTAAATATCATATCGTCATCATCTATATTAAGGACATACCTGACACAGGTATTTCAATATATTTGTGAAGCACTAGCCGATTCGGATTTGTTTACAGGAAAATGCTAAGTCGCTAAGAAAACCCACATCAATATTCATTCACGTCTATAATTAATTATGGGAAGTCACTAATGTCGCACACATATTTGAAATGTTTTCTTTACTAGTACATGGCCTAACATGTTAGTTCAACTGTTTAAACTGTTGCACACGCTTCTTTCGAATTGTTCGGTTAAATCGCTTATGCAAATCGCGAACATCAATTTCTTCTTTCTCAAAGCCAGCATCGTAAAAAGAAAACTTTTTAAAACTTACTTTACGTTGAAGTAAAAAAAATGACGTGCGAAATAGTTCATATCTTTTCCGAAACATTACCTGTCTTTACTATTTCTTTCATACGTTAAACAGTATGTGGCCAAAAAAATCACAAGTTGTTACTTTAGCGTTTAGCCATTTAAAGGCAAAGACATCCAGATTTTTGCTTAAAGTTTGCCAAATTAAGAGATAAAAACATGCTCAAGTCGGGAATCGAACCCGGGCCGCCGCGGCGATAAAAATTTCCCTGGGGTCGTGACCAATACACCACGGAGGAATATTTAAATAAATATAAAGCTTTATGATTAAGGCAGTTTACCTCCAGTATCCCGTTATTTTGAATGAATCGCCAAAAAATAAATAAATAAATAATTCTTATGTGTTTCTGTAACATAATCTGTCATTAACTATTAAAACTTTCATGAGAAATTTAGCAATAATTTTCTGATATCTATTTTTATGCCCCCGAAGGGAGGCATATAGTTTTTGAACCGTCTGTCGGTCTGTCAGTCTGTCCGCAATTTTCGTGTCCGGTCCATATCTTTGTCATCGATGGATGGATTTTCAAATAACTTGGCATGAATGTGTACCACAGTAAGACGACATGTCGCGCGCAAGACCCAGGTACGTAGCTCAAAGGTCAAGGTAACACTTAGACATTAAAGGTCATATTTCATGATAGTGCATTGATGGGCGTGTCCGGTCCATATCTTTGTCATTCATGCATGGATTTTAAAATTATTGGGCATGAATGTGTACCACAGTAAGACGACGTGTCGCGCGCAAGACCCAGGTCCGTAGGTCAAAGGTCCTAAACTCTAACATCGGCCATAACTATTCATTCAAAGTGCCATCGGGGGAATGTGTCATCCTATGGAGACAGCTCTTGTTTTGTTGTTGTCATACTTTCTGGGGATCAGTGCTTTTAAAACAAATTTAGTAAAACATATACTGCGTGCAATTATTTTGAAAACGGACCCGCCGGCTTAGCTCAGTAGGAAGAGCGTTGGTATACGGATCGCGGGATCCTCGGACGGGGTGTATGTTCTCCGTGACGATTTGATAAAAAACATTGTGTCTGAAATCACTCGTCCTCCACCTATGATAATTAATGTGGGGAAGTTGGCAGTTACTTGCGGAGAACAGGTACTGGTACAGAATCCAGGAACACTGGTTAGGCTAACTGCCCGCCGTTACATGACTGAAATACTGTTGAAAAACGACGTTAAACCCAAAGCCAAACAAACAAAAACAAATTTCCATAAATCATGTCCAAAGAAATTACAAGCCTTGTCGGCGTCAGGGAGTGATACTATTTTTAATGACTCAATGCAACACGATTCTTCCGAAACCATATTTCTGTAGAACCTGTGCTAGATCGATATATACATTTTCGTACATTGTTCGGCAGATGTTGAACACAACTTTAAGATGGAAACGGGAATAGTAACATAATGAAAATCCAGCTTAAATATACGTAAATATCGGGCCATCGTATACAACATAATGAATTTCTCCATAGAACCGGAAGCAGACGTTTCTTCTTCGTATTTTGGCGGGAAAACTGCACGTGCCTTCCATGATGCTCCTTCGGAAATGACCGTGTGCTTATGGAAAATTACGTGTTGGCGTTATATTTTCGCGTCACCAGAAACGTTAAGTACTATGTTGAAACTTTCATGTAATTGGAAACAAAATGCACTACAACAAAATGAAAATGCATGCTTTAGAGCTCGAATTTTTATATTGTGCCTGTACGTCCGTGACAGACTCTGAAATGTCTGTATTTATAATATTTTTCATTCGAGTTTCAGTGACAGAAAAATTATTCATATAAGAATAATGCCCATGTGTTATCAAAATAACGAGACGTTCGCACGCACATTTGTTTTTTTTTTAGAAATCACCTTGTTTTTTGTGTTTGTTTCTTTCTATTTTCTTATTTATTTATTTTATTTAGCAAATCGTTAATAAAAAACTGAACTATTATAGATCGATTGATACGAATGCGTTATACCTCATAAGCATATGGGGAGGGTGGGTAGGGCATACACTATTGTAAACTTCACTGCCAAATATTTAACCTCGAGATAAATTAAAGTAACGTTGTAATGGTATATATACCCAATACACAAATGCACGATAAGCACGATACTATTCCCGCCAGTCTGAACTATTGTAAAGACTGTTAATTAAGATACTGTAAAGACTGTTATTGTCGTACCGAGAATAATTTCATTTAAAGACTGCTACCTATCTATAAGAAGATCAATTGAAAGCATAGAACGCAGTCTTTTCAATGTTTTATGGTGGTATTTTTAATGGGCCATGAATCATGAGACATAGGTGTAGACGCGATTTAGTTTTCTGATAATTTGGCCAAAAGTGCCGTACTAGAGGTAAGTCGGTGACAATATATATTGACATAAAGAAGTTTTGCAATACTATGCCAACATTTTGCCAGAGTAGGCCCCTACTACAAATCCATTTTAAAAATACCCTGACACAAATTATAACACAGAACAACTATTAGTTACATTATTACTGCAGTGACGGTTTCTAGGGATTTTGATTATGAAAAAAGAAAAGTTGTCTAACTGGCCTAACTGTTATACAAGTTTTTTTGGTGTTTTTTTTTTGTGCATTTAGACTCGGTTATGCATAAAAAGGCATAAAATACATGTCTAGATAAAATGATTGAAGACTCAGTGTTAAGACTAACATAAAAAAGATGTGGCATAAAACATAAAGTGCATTTAACGTCTATCTATTTTACATCACATTAACTTGTGAGACTAATGCGGAAGGGAACCTATTTATTTTATATAATCATTTATTACTTTCTACAGACTGTATGAATGTTTCATAACAAATACTGTCTAGAATTTAGTGAGTCAATTTACTTTTACTTTTTATTTACGATTACAAACTAATGAAAGAGCCTTACCTTTTTCATGTGAATAGTTTAAAAAAAAAACCTATACACTTCTTTGGCACCAGACCGGAAACCAAATGCCATTGATCATATCATACCTACTCCTAGGTATACTACGAGAACCATTGTCATGAACGGGAAAATATATTGACAATCGCACATTTCTCACCTAAAACGAGCAGTTCGGTAAATGGGTACTGTGAATATTGAACAAGTGGTAACTTATCTTCGATCGTGCACCAGTCACATTTACTTTTCTGTCAATGTTACAAAAACAACTCCAATTTCTCAAAAACATGAACATGGCAGATTACTATTTTATCTGTAGCACACTTTTGGGTGTTCCATTTGCACTTTTGGTCTTGTTTTTACATTTCTTTGACTTGCTACTTTTCAGTACATTTGAAACATTGTTCCAGCGATAAAATCCGAGAACTGGGGAAACCATTGACCAGTTTACACCCTGCAGTCGTGGCCGAGGGCTGCGTTCTTTGAGCATGGCTGTTTCTTTTCTCTTTTAGATCATGATTTGAAACGTTTTAAATGATGCAATTATACATATGAAATGTTAAAGACCTGGGCAAATAAACTAATTAAAGAAACAAAGTGGGGAACCGCCTCAGTGACGAAACCATCACTTCGGAGAGTTTTAACCGGTTGACTGTGCACTAAACCTCATAATTATTACCTATTCTCAAGGACAGTTTTAATGCCAAGTGTATTCATAACAAACAAAATGGTAACAAAAGGCACGATATGCATACTAAAGAAATGTATGTGTATACAAAAGTAACACAGATGGGCAATTTATTCAATAGAATAGTTGTTAATAGAAAGAGGAAAATGGTTAAATAGTTGGTACTAACATGGACTTACCAAGTTAGGGGTTGCAATGTAGGTCTACACAATTATGGTATACTTCATAGAAGCCAGGGAGTTTTTAGCTTAGGCGTCTGGAAAATGTGCAACCTAACAGAGTTTTGTAGCACTTGAACTCTTGTATATTGAGAGTAATAATTTTAACCCATCTAAAAGTAGTTGAGACCAAGATAAGGCTTATTAGTCCCCCCACTAGTAAAATTACGAAAAAGAACTCAAACGTGAGAAAAGATCATCTCTCAGTGAAAAAATTCTAAATGCCAAAGGTGACTCGAAAAAGGTTTATAAATTTGTATCTGAGACAAATGGAACAAAGTCTAAGAACACTATGCCAACATGACAGTACAGAGAGATTTGCAGATCATTTCATGAACAAAATCGAAATAAATCGAGAATCGTTGAAACATTTTGATAATTTTCAAACATCTGAAAAAGATGATATTCTGCCAACAAAACTTGATATTCTGCCAACAAAAGTGCTAGAATCGTACTTAGCTGAAATGTTACCTGTTATCACCAAATAAGTAAATTTGTCGTTGCGTTACGGCGTTTTTTTAAACGAAATGGAAACAGGCAGTTGTAAGACCGTTGTTGAAGAAAGTGGGACTCGAACCTGAATTTTACAGGCCTGTTAGTATCCTCTCGGTCTTGTCAAACTAATTGAAAAAGCAGTTCTGTTCAGACTCAACGATCATGTAAATGAGCACAATCTTCTACCAATCTACTTACAGAAAGAACCATTCTTGTGAATCAGCGTTGTTACGTTAAGTACATGATTTACTGGATGCTATGGAAAAGCAAGAAGTTAAGGCGCTAATTCCCATCGATCTCAGTGCCGCCTTTGATACTGTAGACCGTGACATTCTTGTTGATGTGTTGAACAAGCAGTATGGTGTTTGTGGAACAGCATTGAGCTGGGTTGATTCCTATCTGCGAGTGCGACCCAGAAGTTGCCGTGTAAGTGTCAATCAAACCATGTCCTTTCCACGCCAGTTATATTGTAGCGTTCCACAAGGGAGTTGTTTAGGGCCTTGGCTCTATCTTACATATGCTGGGACACTGTTTGATTGATGTTATTCCACCACCGATTTCAGTTTACGACTTTGCGGATGACCACACTACTAATAAATGCTTTAAACTATCATCTGCAACTGTAGAATCTCAGGCAATACAAGAACTAAAACAGGTTCCGTAACATTGAAGTTGCCCATGTAGTTGTTTTCGGATCACTATGGACTGTTTTTATCCTCCTGATCTATTACATCTCCAAGACAATTCATCACAGATTCTTTGTAAAGGCATTCTGTAAAGAGAAAAAAGTAATGTCAGTCTGAGCACATGTCCATAACAATTACGACATATTCGCCAACTATGACGACATATTTGCAAGCATTTTACATGTTTCTAATAAACGTAATGACAAATCTACAAGGTTAGAAAGATAACCAAGTAAGCACCTGAGAGATAGACTTGTATAGAACAAGATTAAGGGTACATTTGTATTAACATGCCGTGGAAGTATAAAGAAATGCGTTTTAGACTTTGGACATACGTGGTACATTTGTCCAGACCAAGCCCAGATATAGCCCATAAGGGTCCGGCTTGTCAACAAGGGTCGTGAAAACACATAGAAAACAAATTTACAGTGTATTTATCAAAGTTGCTTCAAACAGTTTAAACAAAAACACTTCATTCAGCTATTTATAATAATTAAAACTCTTATCTGTTTGAGAACTGCAAATGGTTCTTGCTTAAATGATAAATCTACCAACAACCAAACTATGTGGCCATTATGAACGTTATCCTATACAAAATTGCGCCCGATTCAAATAATCTCGCGAGATTTGTTTTTTTTTCCCATTTTTTTGTTAAGTTCAGTGTATGCAATAACAAGTTAAGATATGATTGTCAAATCATTACAATATTTTTACTCTTATGCAAAATAAATAAATAAAAAACAAAAATATAGATATATACACTGCCCAAACAGTTACGATAGGAAATATGGGACCCATATGGGACCCTTCTGGGAAACGTACTTTTTGAGACCAAAGAAAAGTATCAAAATTCGTAGAAAACATAGAAAATGTACTAGTGTCATAACTTACAGGCTTAAAATCAAGACATTGATATATCATTTCACTCAGACATTGTATATGGGTCCCATACGTGTCCGATGTGGGCAAATACTTACAATATGGGACCCAGATCGGACCCTTCTGGGAAACAAGTTTCTTTTGAGACTACAGAAAATGTACAAACATTCGAAGAAAACATACAAAAACGAATTTCTATACTAGTGACACCACTTATAAACTTAAAATGAATACATTGGTATATCGCATCGCTGAGACATTGTTTATGGGTCCCATATGGTTCCGATGTGGGCAAATACTTATAAAGCGGGTCCTATATGGGACCCGTATGGTACATTTGCCCAGATATAGCCCATATTGGCCCCATATAGGCTTGCGTGCTGGGTTGTTTTCTTTTTACTCCTTGGGGTTTTCTGGGGTTTTTTTGACTTTGAAATGGTCTGAACATAAATTCCCAAGTAATAACTCGATACGATAATGTAATTTCACAAACCAACACAGTCTTGTCAAATATTAACTCAGGCATCTTAATTTTGAGTTGACCTCTAATTTATTGCGCTTCTTTAAAATAAACTTTATTGAAAGACTGAAAAAAAGCTCTAGAGATATTGATGTATGGTATATAAAAATGCTTTTTTTTGGACGACTTTACCGACACTGATAACTCAGAAACGAGGTAAACGTAATAGGTGGGACAGACTTTAGAACAATGTGCTATAATAATCAACAACTGGATGAATGAAACTAAGCTCAAAATGAACACTTCCAAAACCGAGTTTATCATGTTTGGTAGTAGGCTCTCTAAGTGTGCAACTGAAACAATATACATTGTAGGTAATGAAGTGAAATCAGTGAGCTTTATTCGATATCTAGGTGCATACCTGGACGAATACTTCAGAATAAAATGTATTCGGAAATATCTAACCAAAGAAGCTGCTGAAACTCTTGCGCTGTCATTGGTGATATCCCATTTAGATTATTGTAATGTCATTTTGTATGGTATTGCTCAAAGCGAGGTAAACAAAATGCAACGAATTTATAACATGTGCGCAAAACTTGTCCTAAATCGAAGAAAATATGACAGTTCCAAGCAAGCGCTCTATGACCTTCACTGGCTACCCATCAAAGCCAGAATCAAATTCAACATGCTCACCTACGTGTATAATTGTTCAGTCGGAAATTCTCCGGAATATGTTTCAGAACTTCTCATAAAACAAACTCAGACAAGGAACTTGCGTTCTTCACATTCCGTTACTGTGTGCTACGTTGTTCCTTTCAACACGCGCAAAACGTTCAGTGACTAAAGCTTTGGTACTGTTGGGCCTAAAATCTGGAACGAATTGCCTCTCGAAATAAGGAACACAGAAGCACAGAAGCACAGAAACATTAGATACATTCAAACAGAAGTTGAAAACTCATTATTTTAGAGATTACTCTGCACTCTTTTAGAGCCTGTTACTGTGATTTTGAAGATATTGTGTTAACATGAACTGGATAATTTTTACTGTGTAAATACATTCGAATGATTGTGTGCAATATTATCACTGTTTAATACAAAAGTACTGTTGTTTGTAATGACTTCTGGACATGTCACTATAATAGATTTTTTACTTACTTACTTACTTACAAAACAGCTGTCTTACTATATCTAAATATTTTATTAATCTTATTTTCTTAAGTTTTAATATGCCTGATCTTTTGTTTAATACTTAATTAATAGTTTATTAACGATAATGTTTATGCTCATATTTTTTTTACATCTTTTAAAATGTTTTATTTTTAAATGTGAATTTTTCATGTGTTTGTAAAACGCCATTGAATATGTTTTATGTAAAAATAGGCGTTTAATCAAATTAAACAGTTTCAAGTTTCAGTTTCGGGGACTATAGGATTGCGCTTTTCCGTCCGTCCGTCCGGTCCATAACTCTGTTACGCATCAAGGTATTTTGATATGACTTGGCACAAATGTTTCCCATAATCAGACAACGTGTCATGCACCAATTCTGGACCCCTAGCTCAAATGTCAAGGTCACAGTTGGAGGTCAAAGGTCAACAGGGATTTTTCCTGTCCGGTTTGTAACTTAACAATCCATAAAGGGATTTTAATATTACTTGGCACAAATGTACCCCATAATAAGACGATGTGTCATGCACAACTTTCAGATCCCTAGCTCAGAGGTCAAGATCACACTTGGCAGTCAATTGTTGAGATGGCATGAACAGGGTCTGTTTCGTGTCCGGTCCATAACTCTGTCATTCGTCAAGGGATTTTAATATCACTTGGCCCAAATGTTCTCCAGAATCAGGCGACGTGTCCTGCGCAACACCTAGAACCCCAGCTCAAAGGTCAAGGTCACACTTGGAGATCAAATGTCAACAGGTTTTTTTCGCTTTCAGGTCAATAAGTTTGTCCTGCAAACAGGATTTAAATATTAGTTGGCACAAAAATTTCCCATGATGGGACGATATGTCATGCGCGAATTCCGGACACTAGCTGGGAGGTCAATGGCAAACTTGGAGGTCAGTGGCCAACAGTGCTTTTTTACTGTCCGGTCTGTAACTCAACAATCCTTAAAGGAATTTTAATATTGCTTGGCACAAATGTACCCCAGAATAAGACGACATGTTATACGCAAAACCCAGCTCAAAGGTCAATGCCACACTTGGAGGTCAAAGGTCAATAGTGATTTTTCCTGTATGTCATCCATGCAGGGATTTTAATATTACTTGGCACAAATGTTTTCCATAATGAGACAATGCGTCTTAAGCAGCACCCTCATCCCTGACTCAAAAGTCAGTTATACACTCCGTAGTTATACACCCACAGACTAATCCTTTCGCACCGTACCTCAACGCACGGACATATCCGTATGTGTGACTGTAGCTTTGACGAAATTGCACGTAGTCCGCTTTTAAGCTACATTCACACATACAGATATGTCCGTGCGTTGAGGTACGGTGCGAAAGGATTAGTCTGTGGGTGTATAACTACGGAGCAGTATGTCTTAGTACGGGGAATTTGGTGAGAAACAGGAAACAAACAAAACAATACAGGACGCGAATAAGTACGGATAGGTACGAGGTACTACGTTGAATTACGTTTTACTGCGCCTTGCAACTTGCCCAGCGCACGGACGGGTCTGCGGTAAACTACGTTGAACTATGCTTAAGTACGAGCAGCCTCGGATAACTACGTTCGGCTACGGAGAGGTACGTTACAGTACGGATAACTACGTTTAAGTACGTTTAACTACGGATGAATAAGTTTCAGCCAAGTTGGACTAAAGTCACGCTCAAATGGCTACGGTTCGCTCAAACTTTTGTGCATGTTCAAAAGTTGGAGAAACTTGCAAGTTTGGAATAAGTTTTGAATACGTTTTGACCACGTTTTGGTACGGATTAATACGAATGACTACGCTCAGGTACGGCTCAGGTACGGACCGATACGGATTACTACGTTTCTGTCCGTAGCTAGACGTAGCTATCCGCGCCGTATGTGTGACCGGGGTATTAAGTGCTGATGAACGTTTTATTAATATCATTTGCTGTTTAGCTATAAAAGGTACATTTTCTGTATCTTACCTGAAGAAACTGATCATAATCATACGAAAAATACCTATTACCTGCACATTTGTTTTGTGCACTGATTATGAATATCTACTTGAACTTCACTTCCTTGTTGAATCATTTTATTTATACTTCCTAATGCGGGTCGCCTAGAAGTAGACTTTATCAGGAAGTATTAAAATGAACGGATATATTTTTTTAGTGAGTTATTCTCTTTCTTATATGTAATTTTTATGATGATATGTTGTCTAGATGAAACAATGTAACGAAATATGAAACAAATAGCATTTCTATTTTTTCACATTGTCAGTTTGTATAAAAGTGAATGTTATGTTTAACATCATTTTGAATTACCTACCTACATTTTGAATTAGTTAACACACTTCCTTTCGTTAAAAGTTTTTGATATGTTTACAAATATACCACTTTACTGCAATATTTTCCAAAGTATAAACTGTCAGGTTTCAGCAAAAACAGCGATCTATATAGAAACATATTATTGTTTATAACTTGTACATCCATGCATACCCAACAAATGTGATGTAGCGATGTATTCAGATATCGGTATTGTCCCCCACATATTTTGTTCAACTTTCTTGCATTTTAGTTCACCTGAGCCAAAGGCTCATGGTGAGCTTTTGTGACCGCTCAATGTCCGTCGTCAGTCGTGCGTCGTGTGTAGTGCGTCGTCCGTCGTGTGTCCGTCAACATTTTCTAAAAAAGAACTTCATCTTGAAAACCACTGGGTAGAATTACACCAAACGTCACAGGAATGATCCTTGGGTGGCCCCTTATCAATTTTTTTCAAAGAATTGAATTCCATTCAGAACTCTGGTTGCCATGGCAACCAAAGGAAAAACTTTAAAAAATCTTCTTGTCCAAAACCGCAAGGCGTAGAGCCTTGATATTTGGCATGTGGCGTCATCTAATGGTCCTCTATGAAGTTTGTTCAAATTGTGCCTCTGGGGTGAAAAGAGGCCCCGCCTCGGGGGTTCCCAAGTTTTACATAGACTTGTAGATCTATAGGAAAAATTTTAAAACTTTTCTTGTCTGAAACCACAAGACCTAGGCCTTTGATATTTGGTATGAAGCATTGCCTTGTGGTCCTCTACCAAGATTGTTCAAATTATTACACTGGGGTGAAAAGAGGCCCTGTCCCGGGTGGTCTCTAGTTTTACATATATTTATATAGGAAAAAAATCTTTAAAAATCTTATTGCCTGAAACTGCAAGGCATAGGCTTTTGATATTTAGTATGTTGCATTGCCTAGTGTTCCTCTACCAAAATTGTTCAAATTATGCCCCTTGGGTGAAAAAAGGTCCTGGCCTGGGGGTTCAAAGTTTAACATAGTCTAACATCGGATTTTTTAAAAAAAATCTTCTTGTCTGAAAGTCTAAGGCCCTGGCCTTTGATATTTAGTATGTAGCGTTGCCTAGTGGATCTCTAACAAGATTGTTCAAATTATACCCCTGGGGTGAAAAGAGGCCCCGCCCTGGGGGTCCCTTGTTATATCCGTTATATCCTTAGGACGGCCAGCACATATTTATGCAACCTCGCCAGGTATATGTATGTTTTTGACAACACAGAAAATGACATCACTTGACCTTCAGCTATTTCCGGAAGTGAATAAAATGAAAGTAGAAATGCTAAACTTGAAAACGAAAGCCGCATTTTGATTCGTAGATAGTCAGGGGTCACGCGCAGGGGTCACCCCGTCTAAATGTATGCGCGTGGACTTCTTTTTTTTTTTTTTTTTTTTTTTTTGGCTATTGGGGAGCCAGTTTTCAGCACTTTATCACGAATTGAAATTACCTGGGCTTTAGTACAGCATTTAATCTATTAAAAAGTATTTGAGCTCTGGATAAACACAAATCCCACAGGGGTCCGTAACGGACCAAGGGTACATTGATAATTTCGGAACATCATCAAATCGCTCAAATTGTCATTTTTGATGCTGTCTGAGAGTGTCAGTATATGCCTCAGATGTAAGATATAACCGTATTTGAGAGCTGCAAACCTAGACATTTCAGAAATATTTTCAAAATAAGTTTCGTGTAATAAATGTTCTTTCTACGGAAGCGTGAAAGGGTCATCAGACGCTAATACGTTTTAGTACGTTAAGGCTGCGGAAAGGATATAGGAAAAAAACTTAAAAAATTATCAGAACATATTTCCTAGACTGTTTAATTATAATTACCTGATGACCCGAAGAAATTAGGTGTCACCTGACTGTGACCTTCTGACCTACTTTCTTGTTTTTTAAGATACAGCCTTAAAATTTGAATGACATGTACAGTTTTGCACACCGATCTTAAAACTGACTTTTAGTGACCTTGAATGTGACCTATTGACCTACTTTCTTAATATTCTAGCATCAGTTTGATATTTGAAACATTTAGCTGATATTACTCAGGTGAGCGATCCAGGGTCATCATGACCCTCTTGTTTTGACGTTGTCAGGCGGTGTTCTAACAGGAAAGTAAACGTGCGTTAAGAGAGAGATTATCGCGCTCACGTACTATTGGCACACATTACATGTGAGTGTTCCGTGATACACAGTTAACGTATCCTTCTATCGTATATCAAAAAGAAATGGCAATCTTGACATTCCTGAGTTTTTCGTGAAAATCAACATGATTTTAGCGTGTTACACGTTTTATGCGTAAACGCATGTTTGTTTCATGTTTTAGCATCTGCAAAAAACATCGGAACATGCTGGCTCCTTCTCCCGGTATTATGAAATTTAAAAACACTTTCACTGCTTGAACATACAGATTGAAATATCTAGCTCGTGAATAACTGTTTACTGCAAAACATTTACTCGAGAACTGGATATTTCCATCAAACCTAAACCAGTGATAGATTCTCTGAGAAGAAATAAAATTAAAGAAATGTTTTTAAAGTACTATCTGATTATAATAGCGAATAGATAATTTACCAAAACAACACTTAATATGTATTTACGTGAATCGTAGTATTTATGAACATTTTACTTTGTAATAAATAATTATACATTTTATACTCAAAATTGCATATCGAAAAATATACGTATTTCTTATTTAAGAAGAACATATTTTTTAACAAACAAATTGTAGGAACTTTGAAATATAATAACGTTTTCTCTGTATAGCTCATTTTTACATAAAAAAGTTGTATACTTATAATAAAATTTATTGTAACTTATCATATTTCAAACATATTTACATTGTGTAAAACAAATATTATATGTTTAAAAATAACATTTTCTACTTATCAAAAACTCGAAAGTACTTATTAATCTCGAAGAATATTGAGCTTGACAATTTAATTTCAGTGTTTGCAATTACATACATATCTTATGTATTTCTTAACTATAACATTTTGGGCATGGACTGCTTCAGTAAATTATACAGTTATTCCTTTTTTTCTAAGTTTTGTTGTAATTCCTAATTTTTGCAATTTCTGTTTGATATCATTTACTCTTTTCATTTTAGAGTATTGATAACCATCTTTAAATTAAAAGAATCGAAAATTAGGGTATTTTTGCACAGATTTTGTCACCCTTGGTCAAATTTGTCATTTTCGTTTTTGACAATCAGCATTTTACATGTATTTTGCCATATACAAGCAGACATGTATGCAAACTGTTGGCAAAATAAGAAATGCTGCGAAAAATTAAAACAGCATTATTTTTATATTGCAATTATTACTATCTACCCGTAATTGATACGCATTTATAGCCTTATCAGTGTTGTATATGTCTGTGCTGTTTTAACGCTCGTAATTTAGTGGTAATCAGCAAGTTTTATTACAGGGCCAATAAAAAGGGTATAAGCGTGATGCATAAAGCATTTAATTATTTCAATCAGCTTTTATTTAATACTCTTACAGTCTAGAAATGGGTTTCATGTAAAATAATTTTGAATGGAATATACCATAATTGATTTGTACGTTATCTTCATTAAGTCAACACACTTTATAAACATTTTTCGTGACAGATCGTTCCTTGTTGTTTTTCTCCCCTTTCCCTATCTTATGTTAATCTGCTATCATGATATTATTTTGTTTTCATGTAAACCCTGATTATTGTTGCGAACTTAAGTATAAAATACACATTTTTTTAATAGCTCTTTGGATAAATATATGCAAAAATTATACATGCAAATATTTACCTTTCGTTCCTTATTTTAATTTATTGTCAATATTAGATCGTGGTCGCAACGAAGACGCCATTTCATATAGACATGTGCTATTTGATGACACAACTGAAAGATTTTTGTCTGTTCTATCTTTTTGTACTGTAATGTTGTGATCCAAGGGCCGATAGAGAAAGCTATCTCTTTTCATGTTTAATTGACATAATTGATACTGATATATAAATCTAAATTAAAGAAGGTGATAACAACAACATAAGAAGAAAATGCGCATCTCTTTCTTTTAAGCATTGAAATACCATTAACTGCAATATTTAATTGAGCAATTTCCTATGTTGTTAAATTCGTGATATAAACAAAAAAAAAAAAAAAAAAAAAAAAAAAAAAAAAAAAAAAAAAAAAAAAAAAAAAAAAAAAAAAATAGAATTGTTCGCAAAGTAAAGTTACATTAAAACTTAGACTTACTATATCGAATAAAACATTCAAACACAAATTAACTAAATTGATTAAATCATTTACTGTAACCTTTCGATCACGATACCGCATGATCACGTGACATTATTGTATCGTCTGCATATGATGCTACAACAACAACTTCGCGCTGAATATAATTCTTCTTCAAAATCAGTGGAAATAAAACGTCTGTGGGTTCATCAAATTTTTATTTTACAAAAAATGAAATATATATCATTCAAAAGATATATTCATTGCGAGTAATAATTCGCTTGCACCTAAGCTTTCATATAAATTGTTTTATACAAAAAAATGCTTTTTAAAAACGCATACATGTGATTTTTACACATTAAAAAATGACGAAATGATGACCTTATAAATCGTCGCGTGGGTCAATCAAAATTAAAGATAATATTTATGTTGAAAATAGTGCGTGATAAATGAAATGTTGAGCATGGATAAATTTTTTTGCACCTAAGGATTCTTAGTTTTAGTATTTTTATTATTAAGTAAAATGTGAACATGACCTTCTTATTTTTATATAGAAAATCTGACCGCTATCGATTATTGGCCGGAGGAATATTCTTCGGTATGACGAGTTTTTCTCAGCAAAGACATGGAAAAATTATGTCCGGTCTGCAAAAAACGCCATTCTATTTTACAATCCGTAACTTCTTTTTTTACGAATCCAAGTTGACTAATAAAAGCGGTTTGCTATCAAATCGTTACGCAAACATATGCTGCTCCAAGGATCGAATTCGCGACCACTCTGTTCATACATTTGTGTCGTCCACAAATGGTATCTTGCTTGGTCGACCAATTAGACTTGACTTATCATACGATGCAAACGTGATAACGGTATTATCAGGTAAATTCGAAAGGACAGTGCCAATATTTACCTTTTCATGATTAGGATAGAAGCTATCGATTTTCAATAAAATCAAACAGAGGTACTTTCACTATTCGCATAGAAAATTCGATTGGCTCATGGTCGAAGTACTTGTTACGAATTAATTAACAGTTTCCAGTGATCAAATTTGACAGACTGTTAACTCTCTGAAAGAGATCCTGTACCATTTCATGGTATATTAAGTGGGTGGGATATGATAATGCATACATTTATTGACAGAGCTTCAAGCGCCTGTGATGAAACTAAGCAAGTTACGTAAATGACTTGAGTATAAATTACACTGAGTAATACGTTGACATATTAAGATTACCATTGAATACATCGGACAATTTTCCAAGTGTAGATGAGGCCAGGTATATAAGTATATATATAAAGTGTATAATCATTATGAGCTGAAATAAATTCCATTGAAAAGAGAAATTCAATTTCCCAGAAACGGATTACGTAGATATTTAGTTTGTTTTATGAGACAGTTGTACAAATTCAGGTTTCGGATAAGGTAGAAGCCATTTACATTGTTTCTAGGTCTTTGGTAAGACTAGGATGACTACATAAATTTAGATGTTCATTCTATTTGTTTGTTTTTAGGTTTGCATCAGTTACCTTTATCCAGTTTTACGTGGTACTCAAGCTCAAGGTATGTCCTTTTGTTAAACAGACATAAATATATACTGAAGTAAATAAATATCTTGATAGCATATCGTCTTCGCTCTCTATTGAAGAACTGAGATATCGACAAAGCACTATTGTATAGTACAGTACATTTGATTCTACTTATATTATACTTGTTGATTTTATATTATACTAGTTTCTGTTACTCTTCTTCGCACCTCTTATTTTGAGTTTGTTCTTAAAAATGTAATCTTCTATTAGGCGTGAAGCGTTTTGCACATTTCATAACCCTCATGAACAGACTCGATCAAGCCGAGGTAAAAAGTGCATGGTATGCATGAGATACTATGTACACAGTCACCTAAACCTTCAATAAAGTTTTAGCGGAGTTGTCTTCATTTTTTCCCAAATATTTTAACCAGGGTAATTTTTTTCAGCTCAAATAACTCTTTTTCAAACAATGGTATTAATTTTCAAATATTTTTTTCAGACTGTATACTTTGATGCAGTAAGCTGCACATAATATCTAAAATAGATAGTGCTTACGTGAAGTTTGTATTTTTAGCATCAGTACCTATGTATTGTTATATTTTGTGGTCTCTTTGTGATCAGTGAGTACATTCTAGTTTACTATAATAGAATTTCGCTTAAGCAGTTGCTCCGGGCGTGAGAGGTGTTGCACATACTTTACACATTACCCTCCCCCACCCCTGAACAGATTCAGTCAAACCAAGTCTACTTTGATTTTGCTTGGTTGGGTTCTATGCTTCCAAAGTATCTTCTGATATATTTTATTAACTATCTCTGTCTTTAAGTGCTGTGTCGCGGCCCGTACTTGGACTCGGTGTTTGTAATATTCTGGTCTTTTGGGATCATAGAGTATTTTCAATATTCCGCTTAATCAGGCGCTAGTGAGATGTGGGGTGTTTCACGTTTTATTACCTCTCACGAAAAGGCTAGATCAAACCGAGTCTGCTTTTATTTGCTCGTTTGCGTTTTATGCTTCCGAAGAATCTTCCTATATATTGTTTTCCATTCGTTGTTAGAATTAAAATCTGCAAAGAGATCTTTTGGAATCTGTATTTTGACGACACAACCATTTTGATCCTATTATTTTTAATTTTTCACATATTATGCAGTATTACTTCACTTGAAATTAATATTCATTTCCGTATATTATAAATACAGGGTATGAGAGAGTAATAATTAAAATCTGAAAAGTAGATCCCTCGGAAGCACCGAAAACAAGGCAAACAGTGACAATTGCAGACTCGGTTTGATTGAGTCTGTTCATGAGTAGTAATGGAAAATGCAACACTGCCCACGCCCCTAGCACCGGCTTAAGCAGTATTCAATCTTCAAATCTAAATGAGTTGAAATCAATGATCCCGAAGGACCAGAAAATATAACAATACTGAGATGAAGTCGGGGCGACTTTTTACGGCCGCCGCACAGCACTTAACACCCGCTGTTGTGAAGTAAATAAAATCTGGAAAGTAGATCCCTCGGAAGCACCGAGAACAAGGCAAACAGTGAAAACTGCAGACTCGGTTTGATTGAGTCTGTTCATGAGCAGTAATGGAAAATGCAACACTGCCCACGCCCCCTAGCCCGGGCTTAAGCAGTATTCAATCTTCAAATCTAAATGAGTTGAAATCAATGATCCCGAAGGACCAGAAAATATAACAACACTGAGATGAAGTCGGGGCGACTTTTTACGGCCGCCACACAGCACTAGTTTTACCAAATCGTCTTCGTTTTATCTAATTTTAGTCCCGGTTACAACTTCAGTTATACATGGATGTCATTTTATTCTCTGGTAGCGACTTACGTTTTGGCAGGACCATTCATTATTTTGCTATCATTTGTACTGATGCATTGGAATCAAATACTAGTAAAAAGATAGTGATATCTAACATAGTTATTACTGAAAACTATTCAAACTGTATATTTGTACAAGGAACATCAGCCTTTGTATTTAGAAATCTAGCCAGTTATCTTTATGTTTATGTTATTTCCCTTTCCCACACCTGCGATAGATGATTTGGATACTGGAGATACTAAAATATTTTGATATTATACAAAATTATCTTTTTTTTTCAATTTAAAGACTGCTCCTACCTCGTATGTGTTACAAAAGCATAGTGTTATATGTATTTATTTCCGAGAGATGCCTTGGTCAAACATGTGATACTGACTATACTGATACTGACCGGAATATTCGTCGGAATTCAGCGAAACTTCACAGGAAGCTTTACTCGTAAGAGGAAATGCACATAGTATTTTCGTGGTCCTGTACATTGCTTTTTCACTGAGTTATTGTCTTTTGATTATTCAACATGAGTAAATTATAGCGCCGTCCTTGTGCAGAGTATGTCTCAGCAAACACTTGCTGGAATTCTGCGAAACTTCATATTAAGCTTTACCTTCAAGATGAGATGAAGTATTGCCCTTTGATTGTTCAACATTCATTAACAATAGCGTCATCCTTATACGGAGTATTTCTTAGCAACCTCTGACTGATACTCAGCGAAAGTACAAAGGAAGGTTCACTCCAATCAGGAGATTCCATGTCATGTGTGTACATTTTCTCAACAACTACCTGCTGGAGTTCTAAGAAAATTATTCAGAAGCTTCCATACTAATGGTGTATAGGTAATGGGGAAAATGTTTCCCTTTGTGAAGAAAGCAAGGAACTTTGTATATTACTACTTTGAAGTATGTTGCCCCCCCCCCCCCCCCCTCCCGCCCCCATAACACACACCCTTTAAAGGGAGACATGCGATCGAGTTTTGACACAATTTTTATTCAGTTACATTGTATAAATCTTTCTTTTTATATCAGTCTTAGAAAAAGATGAGGCACTAAAGCCACATCAAACTGATTACCTGTTCGTCGGATTTACCGCATCAATTTGACGGGAAATGAAAAAAAATGTTGTTTTTTTTTGACCGCCCGCACCTGGCGTATTTTTTTGCGTCGAAATCAGTAGGAACGAAAAAAGAAGGAAATTCCGAAGTTTAAGCGCACCTCGGAACATCGGAAGAACATTTCTTTGAAACAGCCACCGATTCGACTACGTAGTCTCCCTACCGCACAGAAGGAGTACCTATCCCGGTCGTATCAGTTTATTCGATTAGATTTTACAATATTGCCAGAGAACAAAGAATCTGTCAATTATGTGATAATAACCTGTTAGGCGATGAATTTCATTACCTCTTTAATTGTACATTCTTTAATAATATTAGAAAAAAATATATTGATGACTACTACTTTAAACGTCCTAATGCTTTTAAATTTTCCAAACTTATGAATTGTGAAGATAGAATGACTTTACTTAAATTGGCAGTGTTTTGTAAAAACATAATGTCTTGCTTTAGATAATTTGCTAATTTTGAGGTCATGGGCCCGTAACCAAACTTGGTAATAACCGAGTGTTTGCTTGTTCTTAAGCGACTTGGCATTATTTGGGTGCAGATTATTTAGTGAGTTTATAGTTTGCCAATTGTGTTTCCGGGCCCACTACCTTAACAACATTTCTCATCCTCAACTTTACTTAAATTGGCAGTTTTTTTATGTAAAATATATTGTCTAGTGAATGTTTCCTTATTTTTCTCGGGCTTGTAGATTATTTAGAGGGTTTTATAATTTACCAATTGTGATTCCGGGTCCACTACCTTAATAAAATTTCTCATCCTCCTTGTACACAGTTCGCAATAATGCCATATTGTTTCATATGCCATGTTGTATGTTACATTGTTTGTAATGTTTATGTCAGATGCCCATAAGGGCCTTGACTTTTGAATAAAACTTGAAACTTGAAACTTGATTAAATTTATAAATATTCGATCGCTTTAAAATTCGGGCATAACAAAATGGCTGCCGAGATGACGAACGGCAAGTTTCCAGCAACAGCAGTTGAGATTTTCCCGAGCTGCAGTTTTACAGAGTTGTTTAGGGCTGCTGCATGCTGCGCTATACAATTAGATGGATCTTTCCACAGATACAGTCGTGTAAAACATCCCGGGCGCATGTGTGTTTCTCAAATGCAGGTTTTTGTTTTTGTTGATTGCTGTAACATCCTTAATATGGTTTGAGTGATATTGAAGATGATACATGATGATACATCAGGAATTCTAGACATTTGCTTATATGTCACTCAAAAGTGTCAACATTTGTTTTTTATACTTTGTATAGTCAAACCCTCAAAGTGCTGGATTTTCATTTGATTTCTGAAGTAAAACACAGCCTGCTGACTTAGCACAGAATAGTACCACCTCAGATTAGCAGGTTCAGTTGAGTGCTGTGCTTTGAATTTCAAGGGGCACTGGTGATTTTTCAAGGAGCTCTGCCTTTTATATAGCACCGAATTTTATATTAAGACAAGTAAAAAACCTAAATATTTTGAAATATAAAATGAATACTAATACAGATGCTGAGTCACGTGACAAAAAGACGCGATCCGCCATATTGGAAAGAAGCTTGAACTTGTTGCATTATCCTACGCATAATTTGCAGTGCGGCGTGTGATCTAAATTTGTAATGGATATATATTGGTTCAGCATTTCAAGGATTAAGCGGTCAAATGTCACGAGCAGAGAAAATTGGTAAGTGATACGGGATAAATAAGACATTTCAGAATGATAATAACGCTGATATATTTCTTACTTTTTATTGATGTATCACACTTTAACATTCAATACTCCAAAGACAATGCTTTCTGAATGTTACTTCACACACATTTGTTTTTCCGGCCTTTGAACAGAAACAAACTTGATCTGGTGTTAAATATGACACAAGTGATTATTTACCCTTTTTTCATCGCTCTTCGCTCGCTTCAATAAATGATGATTTGAATTTTTGTTTCGCTCGCTCGCCCCAAACATTTTTGAAAAAAATCCGAAGACAAGATATCAAATTGATGTGACCTAAAGGGGGAAATGGACGATAAATCTCGATCAGTTTATTTTAATTATCAATACCGTATCACTTGGGAAAACAAAAACAAATTTAATGTGTTCTAAGATTTAAAACATTAATTAAATAATCTTTAGATTTTGAGGCTCATCAAGAGTATTGTATAAGGCAAGTTAAGATGTACATACATAAGTGTATTTCAAATAACAATTCGAATTTCTGTTCCATACTATTTATAGTATCGCATCAATTTATTTTAAAGTGTAATAGTAGTGGAGGACATGACTCTAGACCACATTTTTTGTTCTTTGGCTATATAAAGCCGCCATCTTGGATTGGGAGGAGTCAATTTTCGGGATAGGACTCAATGACATCTCGTTAGTATACTTGTCCGCTATTTTAGATTTATGTAGACAAAATCCTTGAGAAGAAACTCAGGTAAGGAGTTATATAAAGTATTTTTTATAAAATAGTTGTATTAAGCAGAGATCCTTATTTCACAAAGATGACTCCCATGTGAAAGGTCAGCTATCTTTTATATTCAGCTTTGAACTTTGAAGTGAGATAGTGTACTATAGGAGGAATATACCAGTCGTCCACTTCAGAAGAATCAAGGTAATATGAACGGCGTTATTATTAAAAATGTGTAGAATTGAAACAACGCAATAAACTAGAGCTTCCCATGTTAGATATTGAGCCGACATCTAACCTCTCCCTCACCTAAAACGCGTACATCAAGGACCCAGTACTACGGATCGGGAGGTGGCATGGCCCTAGTTAGCGTTGCTTCAATTCATTATCATCACGGAAGAGCCGACTTTCCTAGTACAAGTTAGCCGCGACACTCAATTTTTGTACTAAGCTAGTGTTACGACATCAACTCCAGCCACTTTTATGCAATATGATTTATATAGTATCAATAAGAAATGTAAAATAAATATTAACTTGTTGAATCAGTTATAAACCACGTGTTCTCTTCTGCATCTTACCGTCAAATGACAATCAGTAATCATAGTCTGAATACTTTCAGAGCATAAAATATTTTGACAGGCTTAAATCGTACACCGTGCTATAGCGTACAAATATGATGATTTTACATAGCGCGATTTATGAGCGCATTGATATAATGAGTATAATTTCTTTAATAAACCTGATACGAAAATGAAACAGAAATACCTAATTTAATCGTTCTTACAGCATAAACCGTGGTGTGCACTCTACTAGATTTTTTAACCGAATGATATTTACCTGTAGAGCTTCTAGTATGGTATATAACATATCACTACCAACAGCCAATCAGAATGCAGTATTTTGACAATCGGTAACACTTTTCCAATATACCTAGCAGATTAAGACATGTTTCGCTTTACGTCTACTCCATGCTATAGTGTACATATATATTGATTTTAAACAGCGCGTTAACGCTTTATACATAATTATAGAAATGATTATAGCAAACTCTCTTTAATAAACCTGATACGAAAATGAAACAGAAATACCTAATTTAATCGTTCATACAGCATAAACCGTGGTGTGCACTCTACCAGGTTTTTTAACCGAATGATATTTACCTGTAGAACTCTAGTAAAGTATATAACACATCACTACCATCTGCCAATCAGAATGCAGTATTTTGACAAGCGGTAACGCGTTTCCAATACACCTGGCAGGTTAAGACCTGTGTCGCTTTACATCTACTCCACGCTATAGTGTACATATGTATTAATTTTAAACAGCGCGTTAACGCTTTATGCATAATTATAGAAATGATTATAGCAAAATGTCATTAATTTACCTGATACGAAAATGAAACAATAGGCTATTGTTTACGTATCAGCTCTTAAATAAATACACTCCAGCCATTGTGGCGACTTTAAGCGGGTAAACTTGGAAAACAAAATCGATCCGTGCTATCGCTTGTCAAAATTCTGCTTCCTGATTGGCTGCAGGTAGTAAAGTGTTATATACTATACTCGAGTTCTGCAGGTAAATATCATTCGGTTAAAGAATCTGGTACAGTGCACATAACGGTTTATGTTGTATGAACGATTAAATTAGGTATTTCTGTTTCATTTTCGTTTTCATTTCTATAATTATGCATAAAGCGTTAACGCGCTGTTTAAAATCAATACATATGTACACTATAGCGTGGAGTAGATGTAAAGCGATACAGGTCTTAACCTGCCAGGTGTATTGGAAACGCGTTACCGCTTGTCAAAATACTGCATTCTGATTGGCAGATGGTAGTGATGTGTTATATACTTTACTAGAGTTCTACAGGTAAATATCATTCAGTTAAAAAACCTGGTAGAGTGCACACCACGGTTTATGCTGTATGAACGATTAAATTAGGTATTTCTGTTTCATTTTCGTATCAGGTTTTTAAAGAGAGTTTGCTATAATCATTTCTATAATTATGTATAAAGCGTTAACGCGCTGTTTAAAATCAATATATATGTACACTATAGCGTGGAGTAGACGTAAAGCGAAACATGTCTTAACCTGCTAGGTATATTGGAAAAGTGTTACCGATTGTCAAAATACTGCATTCTGATTGGCTGTTGGTAGTGATATGTTATATACTATATTAGAAGCTCTACAGGTAAATATCATTCGGTTAAAAAAATCTGGTAGAGTGCACACCACGGTTTATGCTGTAAGAACGATTAAATTAGGTATTTCTGTTTCATTTTCGTATCAGTTTATTAAAGAAATTATACTCATTATATCAATGCGCTCATAAATCGCGCTATGTAAAATCATCATATTTGTACGCTATAGCACGGTGTACGATTTAAGCCTGTCAAAATATTTTATGCTCTGAAAGTATTCAGACTATGATTACTGATTGTCATTTGACGGTAAGATGCAGAAGAGAACACGTGGTTTATAACTGATTCAACAAGTTAATATTTATTTTACATTTCTTATTGATACTATATAAATCATATTGCATAAAAGTGGCTGGAGTTGATGTCGTAACACTAGCTTAGTACAAAAATTGAGTGTCGCGGCTAACTTGTACTAGGAAAGTCGGCTCTTCCGTGATGATAATGAATTGAAGCAACGCTAACTAGGGCCATGCCACCTCCCGATCCGTAGTACTGGGTCCTTGATGTACGCGTTTTAGGTGAGGGAGAGGTTAGATGTCGGCTCAATATCTAACATGGGAAGCTCTAGTTTATTGCGTTGTTTCAATTCTACACATTTTTAATAATAACGCCGTTCATATTACCTTGATTCTTCTGAAGTGGACGACTTGTATATTCCTCCTATAGTACACTATCTCACTTCAAATTTCAAAGCTGAATATAAAAGATAGCTGACCTTTCACATGGGAGTCATCTTTGTGAAATAAGGATCTCTGCTTAATACAACTATTTTATAAAAAATACTTTATATAACTCCTTACCTGAGTTTCTTCTCAAGGATTTTGTCTAAATAAATCTAAAATAGCAGACAAGTATACTAACGAGACGTCATTGAGTCATATCCCGAAAATTGACTCCTCCCAATTTCCCCAAGTCCTACCCCGAAAATTGACTCCTCCCAATCCAAGATGGCGGCTTTATATAGCCAAAGAACAAAAAATGTAGTCTAGAGTCATGTCCTCCACTACTTGTAATACTGAACTTGGTGTACTGATAGTAAGATTTTCATTATGATTGGTTTGTATTCAAACGATTGGCTCAATATGAGGTTATGTTTGTGTGTCTACACCCCTGCGAAACATATTATATGTTACCATCATCCTAATGTATCCGTTATAACAAAAGAAAATGGGATGTGTACTAATGTATTATTGTTATTATTATTGTTAGTACTGTTGTTTTATACCACATTTAATACTTGTTTATTTAAGCTTGATTCAGATGAAAGATACGAACTTTCAGTCTGTAGAATTAATCTCGATACCACTTTCTTGAAAAGATCACTTGTATTGTAACGGACTGAAAGTCGGAAATCGAAACAGGGACCTCTGGACACTCTATCTCGTCACTATAAAAGCTCAATAGCTAAGACGTAGAAGTGCACCCTCATACATTACTCTACTACGATATAGGCTCGGAAGTTGACCCTGAAGTCATCTTAAAAAAAACTACTCTATAGTTATGTAACATAAGCCTTTGGGACAGATAGAAAACAGTGTATTTTTTTATCTTAAGTTCCAAATCGTCCTGTATACTTATGTCATGTCTTTAACGTAGGCGTCAAAGTGATCGTGCAGAGCATTTTAAGTGTGGGTCAGAGTGTTGTTTTATACACTGAATCTCTGTATAGTTGATGCTCATTCAACACAGGGGTACAATGACTATAACAAAGCATCCTAGTTATGATATTAGTTGATGTGTGCTTTTTGTCAAAATATTACTAGGAATAACAATCAGCAGGGCAATTATAAGATGTAGAATAATTGTTTGTTTAGGGTAATGCCCCCAAAAGTAATTGGAAAGATAGGTAGGCTTTTAATCATTTTTGTAGAAAATACGAAATGTCATTGTTACATATGTCAGAAACTTTAGTTGGTGTTATACATTTAGTACTTTCTAGATAGAAAACAGAAAATATGGTATTGACAACGCTAGAGTCCATTTGCTTTCATGTTCCTTTAAATCTCCTTTTCATGCAAACTTCTGAAAATTTTGCTGCAAAACTGGAAAGGAAATATAAGAAAAGTTTGCAAGTATTTCACTTTTTAGCTCAAATGTCTTCACAATGACACGTCCGTTACACAATAAAGATACATTTATATCTGTATGTGTTTGTATTGTTGTAGTAACTGACGAGTTCCCTGCTTTAGGAAGTGTATAAGGAATGAAAACAAAGTGCCAGTTCTCTTGGTTCATTTTTAGTCGCAAGGATTAGCAAAGTCAGTGTTTGCAGTGTAGATGTCTGTTCCTAAATACAACCTGCTTGATATAATGCTATACGCTTGATAAGTGAACATCTTTTGGGGGTTGCTTTCAAGCTGTATATTTTCTTAAGAAAACATTGTTTTAGCTTCATTTACAAGCTCACCATATTTTGTTGTATAATAGAACAATCAGCCTTTCCTGGTCACTTGCACTTGATAAACCTTCAAAAGAGGCACAGCTAGAAGTATAGGTGTCTTATACGTGCAACCGTTTTAATGCAATGAAAATATATCTGTGTATTAGTCGTCATAGTCTACAATTTAAAGTGCTTCGCTGCTGAATCGGTCCAGTGGCTAGGGCAGGAAGATGGTCTGAATTTGGACAAAATTAGAAATTTTACATTTCAAAAGTAAATATATACATGGCCAGATAATGCATTAAGAGCATTAGGTTTAAAAGACCGTTTACTACGGAATGAATCGGTATGTACCGGAACTGTTTTGAATTATGGCCAAATGCAACTATAACTAACAACCAGGAAACTGACTTACTGTAGAAAACAGGGCCTCCGTGGCCGAGTGGTTAAGGTCTCTGACTTCAAATCACTTGCCCCTCACCGATGTGGGTTCGAGCCTCACTCGGGGCGTTGAATTCTTCATGTGAGGAAGCCATCCAGCTGGCTTACGGAAGGCCGGTGGTTCTACCCAGGTGCCCGTCCGTGATGAAATAATGCACGGAGGGGAACCCGGGGTCTTCCTTCACCATCAAAGCTGAAAGTTGCCATAGACTCGAATTGTGTCGGTGCGACGTTTAACCCAACACAATACTGTAGAAAACACCAGTTTATCTCAATGTCTAGTGCACGTAACATTATCCATTTGTGGATTTGTTTTAATGGATCTGCGGTAAACAAGTGCATAAGACGAGGTGTTAAGATGTTAATGTGCCTATGTACCAGATATGCTTTAAATTCCCTTACTTTTGTCATTTCACTTATAGTGATGAAAGATGAAAACTTATTAAATTACAAATTACAAATATCAGTTTTCACTGTTCAAGATCACCTGTGTTCAAAGATGAAAGAATTGAACATTTTTGCTTAATAAATATCCAACTTAAGTGCATGCACAATTTATGCAAAGAAGTATTCAATGTTTCATAACTTGAACGTCATGCATGTATTCAGTCATGAACCTTCATAATTTGTCACAATTAGTCGCATCATCATACTCGCATATCACACATTCTTTTTATTTGTTTTTGTTGATTCATATGCAGATAATTTAGAATGACACAACATATACAGATGCTGCTGATGAATTAAATTATTTTCTATTGCCAATAAGAAATGCAATTCATCTAAACCATACAGTTAGTTCATCGCTCCTTTTAACTGGTGCCATACAGGTGCTTATATAAATACCCGGTACGATTATTATTTGTGTCATTGATTGATCTCAAGTACTATATCTATAGAATACAACAAGGAAAGAAACGAGTTGAAAGGATGACTCAGTAAAAAAGATGATACATCGCCAAACAAACAAATCAGAGCAAAATAAAAAGAAAACATAGAGAAAGCACAGCGTATAATTCAAATCAATGACGCAAAAATGTAAATAATGCATTGACCTGTATTATGCTACTAGACCATCATCCGGATTCACTGATCACATGTAAACAGGAACATTCAGTCAGTTCAAATTTTGTCTCGGTATATTCCACATCTTCAGATCAAAAACATTTGCATTAAAGATACCTTCTGACGAAGTTTGTTTATGGCCGTGCAAATTAACCTTGCATATTGAAAAGTATAAGTATATCACCTCATCAAGATACTGTAAATGTTCAAAAATGATTTTGTTTAGTTTTAATCTATTCTTCAGTAGTATACCAAACACCTTTAAAAATGATTATTGATAGTATTATTAATTTTCAGAGAGATATCTAGGTGAAAGTTGTAGTGATAATATCCAATGTTCACTGGTAACCAATGGTGAATGTAGAAATTCTAAGTGTTTATGTCATAGTGGATACTATCAGACAGGGTCTGGTTCTTCAGGCACTTGTACCAGTAAGTATGATTTCTTCTACAGGTTTTGTTTGAAATGTTAATATACTGATGTAGCTGTAGACATTTTTTAGTTTGAGGCCCGCTAAGGGTAACCCCGTTTATTTTGAAGTTCACAATTTATAATTAAACAATGGCACAGAAGTAGTAATTGTATAAATATTTGTAACATGCTTGTGTAGCAAAGGAAAATGTTGGTGTTTTTAACTATATGTATACACACACATATATACACACAAATATAAACACACACACACACACACACATATATATATCGATCTAATCTTATTGAGGTATTTATATAATAAGCTATAGCTAAGATATTTAGTCAAGTACATACAAGGTAACTTATGATTCCATTCTAGTAATTTAAAAGTGCTATAAATGTTCAACTGACGAAACATCGGCATTTTATTAACGGATATGGCACTCGTTCCCTAATACTGTTGAAAGCAATCTTATAATTAGATCTTAAAATGGTTTTCTAGCCTTGTTTGACGCCAAAAAGGGGGAAAAACAGTGCTTTATAAGGGAGACAATTCCTGAGACCTTTTTAGTACTTTTTGAGAAGTATAATATAAGGGAGGCAAATCTTATAACTTGTCCACAATAATATCGTTATGAACGTATATGTAGACGCTTGTATAAACAGAACTACTGCTCCTAATAACTCAGTTCGAAAACAGAAAAGAATGGATAAATAAAAAGATACAAGATCAGAAAGAGCATACTACATTATGAAAATAGCAGTGCAGTGCCGGGGAAAGTTTTATATATTGATCTCCAGTTAAGATTAACAGCAGGGCTCAACTCATCACACCATTTCCTCTTAGAACTTGGAAAATTATCAAAATCATACATAAAGTCATAGGTAGTTCTGCATCCCTTAGTTCGACTGTTCATGATTTTAACTGTCAAAGGTTGTATGGGAATAGACTCTTTTATTGCAAGATGAGTAATATTTGAAGTATCAAGTAAACTTCTCATTGCTTCTATAATACTTCTGTATTCTAACAAATTGGTATTTATGTTATAAATGTTATTAAATTCATTAAAAGAATAGAAATTACCATTCCTATGCAAAAAAATCATTGACTGAAACAATACCATTTTTTACATATCTAGGAAAACAGACACATGTACCTCCACCTTTAAACATAGTATTATACTATACTGGCAGACGGCAAAAGTCACACCAAGACTTAGGATGTTTTGAATTTAATTTAAAAAAGCCCATAAAACATCTTTCCAAAAATTATTCCTAACTGTGTTCACGTTGATTTTACAAAAATTACAAAGAAATTTGGTCTAATTATCGAGGAATGGGCATAAATCTCTAACCATATTGAAGTATTTAGAGTTATTTTTCATATATCTTCTGAGCCATGTGATCTTTAATGAAGACATGAAAACTTCAAGATTTATCATTCGCAATCCTCCGTAATCATAGGAATTCATTATGGTATTGCGTTTTATCTTGGACCTGAAGACCATAGAAATTTAAAGAAAATATTATGATTTTTTAATGATGTCTATACTTGGATTAGGTAAACTCATAATTTTCTGTGAATAGTTTTCATCAACAATATTATACATATCTAAATTGAAGTTGACTCCAAGTAACTTAAATGATTCTGATTCCCACTGAAGTCTAAGACCTGGACAAATTCTTATATTACTAATTTTTCTTGAGCCTATCCAAACTGCTTTAGTTTTATCAACATTAATTTTTAACTCTGAAATTTTGCCATAGTATTCTAAAGTCTGCATAGTATTTCCTAAAGACCTTTCAGTTCCATCTAATAGTAGTGTTGTATCATCAGCATACTGTGATAAAAGAAATTCTGTGTTATTTATATTAATTCCCTTGATATTTTGGTTTTGTTTTATCAGAATTGCAAGGATATCAGCACAGAGTATGATTATGTAAGGGGAAAGGGGATCACATTGACGACAACCGCGTTCAATATTGAACCAATCTGATAAATGCCCATTAATAATTACACTTGATTTAATGTCGTTGTAAAATAACTTTATCCAATTTATAAAATTTTCTCTGAAATTAAAACACCTTAGAGCTTTATGCATAAAAGACCGTGAAATTGAGTCGAATGCGGTTGAAAAAAAGCAATTAGTAGTAGCATTCCAGGTATCTGATGTTCCTCTGTAAACTGCATAATATCATATACTAATCTTATATTATCTCCTATATACCTTCCTGATAAAAACCCTGTTTGATCTTCACTTATGAGTTTACTTAAAACTGTTTTAAGACGTTGTGCTATACTAGCTGAAGCAATTTTATATGATACATTTAAAAGGGAAATGGGACGCCAATTTTTTATATACTTTTTATCTTTTTCACCCTTAGGTATGCAAGTTCTTACACCTTGTTTCAGAGTTACTGACAATTCTCCAGAATCAAAAGACTGATTTATAGACTAGAAAGTGACAAATATTTATCCTGAAGAATTTTTTAAAAAAAAAAAAGCTGCTGTAAAACCACTTTTTTCCAGGAGAAGAGTCATTATGCATCTTCTTCAAACTAGTTAATATTTCACTATAACTTAAATAACCTTCTAAACTTCTTTTTTCTTGTTCACTCAATTTTGGTATTTCATTATTCATCAGAATGTTATTAAGTTCCACATTTTCTGTCTTTCGACATGTATATAATTGTTTATAATGATTTACAACCTCATTTAAAATATCATTTTGGATTGTTAACAAAGTACCAGATGTAGAGAAGAAAGAATTCATTATCTTTGATGTATAGTTTCTATTTTCTAAATGGCAAAAATATTTTGCATTTGACCTTATAAAAACTCCTTGCATTTTCCTTAATTTCTTAATTCAGCTAACTGTGACTTGTTTTGTTTCCAGTAAGTTGTAATTTATAGCATTTTGTTTCTCTAATAGGTTTATTTCTTTTAATAATATTTCTTGTCTTTTATCTGCTTGTTTCGTTTTGTATGCTGAGTAGGAAATAGTCTTACCCTTGATCGGTACTCTCCAAACACATAGCATTTAGCCGTCTTATTTGTTTACAAACAAATAGATTGAAAATAAATGGTGCATAGAAGAATGGAAGAAGAAAGATATATTTAATCAGTTTGTTTCCTAACCTATTTTAGGCCTAAAAGTTTAAGTGAAAAAAAAAAAAAAAAAAAAAAAAAACAAAGAAAAACGCCTTTCATGCTTTTTTAAAAACTAGACATAGGAAAAATGATTTCTAGTTCATTTTTTGAAAAAAAAAAAAAAAAAAAACTGATCGAAAAGAATATTTTTGAAAACTATGATTTTATCACAAAAAAAAAACAACCCCGAAACTCATATTTATTCACTCAGACCTTAGATAAATATTACTTACGATTCTTACAATGGAGTACAAGCTTGCTCAAAATTTTATTTGTGGTACAACATAATTAAGTTAGTAACCTGCATTCATGGCATTTGCAAGAAACCATGTTCTCTGATAGTATTGTAAGTGTTTTAAAAAAATAAATACAAATAAAACGAAAATATTACTTACTTTAGAAATAAAATGTTTTAAAGATTCTTTAAACGAGAAAGATGACCTGTTTGATAGTTTAAAAACATTAGATAGAAGATATTTTTAACATCTGTGTTGCCATGGTTACTTTAAATGTTAAGATAAATAGGGTACCATGTAATATGTTAGGGATTCTTAATCGGTCCATTTTCATTATACAATTTACAAAAAAGGTACATTTCATATTCTAAAATTGGCTCAAAAAGAAAAAGGCATGCTCCCAGTGCATTTACATTTAAATCATAAATAAACCATTAAAGCATTTCAGCATTTCATAGTTTTGTATTGTTAAACGTATATTGCACTGGCCCTGAGTTAAATACATGTCGATAGCAGTGACATCACATGGAATGAACATGTTCTTTTGATCTCTCTAGTGTCGACATACACGAAAAGAAAAATGGTGACCAACAGATTTAACCCAGTTGCTGCTGCAGGTATCAAAAGTGTGCATGAATTTCAGTTAAGTTCGGTTTTCCATCCTACATTGTCTCTAGGGTTTGGGAAAACATTATCTTACATAGGCAATCATATAGGATCCTTATATTCAAACGTCTGGGTTTGGTAATGTTTTATAATATTTTATATAAATAAATCATAAATTATACTCAATTTCACGCATGAGACTAGACATTGCCTAGATATGGAAATAATTGATCTCGTGCTGTTAGATTGTTCTGATAAACTATAGTTTAACCAAAAGAGTAACTCATAGAATGAGAAAAAACGCCACAAAAAGGTGCACTTTGCGTTGTAGTACACCTCGTTTGAGTGAAAGTTGTTTACTCAAAACACCGTAATCGATTGTCGCCGACTTTAGACATTTTTGATCAATTTTCGATTACAATTGAGCATGGGAGCATCACTATAAATTGTGATATTCTGCTGACCTTAGAATTCCATTATGGTAATAAAGAGCAAAATCTGTTATCGTACATAGTTGTTTTAAAACGAAAAAATGCGTTACCATGGAAACACAAGCTCTGCGACATATACATTTTAAGGGTAACGTGCAATCTAATACAATTATCAACTATGCAGTCTTCTACGGATAACAGTGAAACTGAAATACTCTGAAAAGTGTTAAATATCTGCATTTTTCATCTTCTTTCAATATGAAATAGCTGTGGAGGGTCATGTACGTCTAACATAGATAAAAATGTGCTTGAAGCGACAGAGATAAACGAACTTGAGATTGTAGCAGCTACAGTATTAAATTATATTAAATACAATGAATTGCTATGGTTCAATCAATTTGAATTTACCCAGGTGACAAGGTATACTACATCCGTAAGACCAGAATTTTCACAAAATATTTCTACGAAAGCTTGATATATTAACAACATTCAATAAAATAAAATCCGCAAAATGACTGACAAGTTTTTCATTTGCACGTTTCCACGCACCATCTAAAGCAAGCTTGACAAACTCAGTAAGCTCCAGGAAAATGTGGCATGAATATGATGATGGTTGAGATAACAGCAATGAAATTGCTTTATTTGTTTTCCTGTGTTTACCCTATGTTCAAAGATTTTTAGCAGTAGTAACAATTACTCCAACTTCCATCTGTGAAAAACAAGTATGGCAAAACTGTTCATCATCCTGGAATCAAACCTGCGATCTGTAATTTGAATGTGTTGTGCTTTACCACAATGAGTTTACCTCGACGGCCAGGACACAACTGTAGAAATCATGATCGAGATGCAACAAATCTTAGCCATTTTACACATAAAAGATAGCTTGTTCACTGTTAATTGGTAAAAATATTAAAACGTATTCTTACTTCATATTTGTTAAAGAAAATGAAGACTGTACTGTATGTATTCCACTAAATAGCAAAATTTTAAAGAAGAGTTTTGTATGAAGATTTTCTACTCCTAAATAATTGTTTCAAATCAGTTATATTTTTATAAGTAATAAAATAACTGCTTCCACTTTTGACATTCCTTGGTGGTATACTTTTAAAAGCACACGTTGAAAATTCTGTTTAATGCTCTGACATATGCTGCAGTAAGTTAAATAAAAACAAATATTTCTTTCTAATTCTTATAAGATAATTTTTCATTTAGAATTTGAAGCATTTTCAAATATGTGTGTTGAGATTTCATACTTGTGAGTGTACACTTACATGCATAAAGATGAATACTCCGAAAAACGTAATCATGTTGCTCCCCACATGTAAATCTGTATGTTTTACAACTACTTATATTGTACAGCTAAATTATGTGAAAATTATTAAGCTCTAAATTTTTTTTTTAAATAATGGAATGATATCCTGCACGTCCGCGTACCCATGCAACCTTCTTTTGATACTTACACAGAAATACATGTTAGCTTTTTGACTCAGAAAATTGATTTTTTTCAGTGCACAGTTGTGAATATACCATCAGCAACACACATAGCTTGAGTTTACTGAATTTTTTATATTTAAATTTCATTATCTTTATGTGAAAAATATGATGTTCGCCTGCATAATATAGTTTTATTAAAAGTCACAGGTCCGTAAGAAAATTTTATCAATCTATACAATAGGTTGAATAGTGTTTGATGTAATGTTGAAATAAAACATAAAGCGATATTTTTGTTTTGAAAGTTATGCAAAGTTATGACCTAAACATCCGAAACACGCAGAACAACTTGCACACATCACAATGTATATCCTGATGTACTTTGAGATAAATTCAGCAGAAGGTTAGAATATCCCCTTTTTCCAGCTGTCTGGTCTCCTACACTATTGTGTAACATTGTTTTACATTTCAAATGATAGAAAATCATCATTTTTAGAGAGGTACTTAGATGAAAGTTGTAATGCCAATTCTGACTGTTCTTTGGTGACATTTGGTGAATGTCGAGGTTCAGCCTGCTCATGTCAAAGTGGATACTTTCAATCTGGAACTGGTAGCTCTGGAACTTGTTCTAGTAAGTATGCTTTATTATCTTGCTATAAGTTTCAACACTATATATATACAGTAAAATAAAAAAAAAACAGAATTTAAAAAATAGGCTACGTTTACACGTAATTTAGTTTTGTTTGAAATGATGAATGTTAATTGTTCGTGAAATCAGAGAAAATATCAGACAGGCACTCTGTAGGAACTTGTTCTAGTGACCGTGTTCTTTTTATTGTACCTAAGGGCCTCCCTGTCTGTTTGGTATAGGTTGCGTTTCTCTCAAATGGTGTGTTTTTGAAATTTTTCTTGTGGTTTAGTATTCTTCATGTTAGGAAGCCATTCAGCTGAATAAGGTTGGTGGTTCTATCAAGGTACTCACTCATGGCTGTAACACTGCTGGGATGGGCACATGGGTCCTCCCCACCATAAAAAAAACTTGAAAATTTACCGTATGACCTAATTCGCTTTAGTATGACTTTAAACCCAACAAAATCAAATAAAATATTAAACTCCCACAAAGCAAGTATTTGGGGCTGTATTGTATTCACTTTGTTTCTTCCTATCATCTGTCCATTTATCCATTATGAAATTTTGAATATGAAAACATTCTATCTCAGGGCTTCAGAAATTCAGACGGAGAAAAATCATATCCTGCTGTGCCACAAACTGCACTACACCACTCATTGTTTTTAGCTCGCCTGAACTTTATTCAGGGTGAGCTATTAGTATAGGTGGATAGTGCGCTGTTCGTCGCCCGTCCTTCATCGTCCGGCGTCCTGCGTCAACATTTTTACTTAAACATCTTCTTATCTGAAACTACTGGTCAGAATTACACTACATTTGGTCAGTAGCATCCTGGCATAAACCTCTGTCCAATGTTTTCAAATGGTTCACATTGGCCCCTTTTAGGGGCCACAAGAGCTGAAAATAGAAAAAAAACCCTTTAAACGATCTCTTCTCAAGAACCGCTTTTAGGGGCCGCTAGAGCTATAAATAGACATACTTTTAAACAACTTCTTCTCATGAACCGTTTGATGGATTTTCATCAAACTTTATCTTCAGCATCATTACAACCTTTCCAAATTTTGTTCAAATGGGGCACTAGAGCTAAAAATGAAATACCTTTGAACAAATTCTACTCATAAACCACTTGATGGATTATCATCAAACTTGGTCTGTAACATTTTTTAAGGTCCTCCCCCTATTTTGTTCAAATTAGGGACACTGGCCCCTGTTAGGGGCCGCAAGGGTTAAACATGAAAATATTTAAACTTCTCATGAACCGTTTGATGGATCTTCATTCAACTTTGTTTTTAGCATCATTACAACCTTCCCAAACTTTGTTCAAATGGGACACTATAGCTAAAAATGAAGTACCTTTAAACAACTTCTTCTCATTAACCGCTTGGTGGATCTTCATCAAACTTAGTGTGTAGTGTTATTATAAGGTCCTTACCCAATTTAGTTCAAATTGAAGCACTTTGCCTCTTTTAGGGGCAATAAGAGCAATATCTTTAAACAACTTCTTCTTGTAAAGATAAAAGGTAAGGGTAGATTTCCCAGAAGCACAGAGCATCCCAAACACAGCCAAAAAGCCATGCACATACACACGAACGCAACCAAGTCTGCTAGTCAAGGTGGCCAACCCACGTGCCTTTTGGATACGGTACACATTGACAAAATAACTCTATTTAGATAACATTTTGCCTATATTTTCCTTATTACTACATAGATTTTCATAACATAAAGAGCGCCTAAGACAGTAAAATGAGTGTTTTTCTCCGCACGAAACGTCTGCAATAAGTTCTCAGTACTTTTCTCAAACACTTCACCCAACTGCTTTTTATGGACTAAAAACGTATACACTGTTGGCGAGATGTTTGAAAAAGTACTGAAATCAGATTGCAGACACATTGTGCGATGGAAAGAACTCATTTTGCTGTCTTCCATACACTTTATCTTATGAAAATCTGTGAAGTAATAAGGAAAATATAAGCAAAATGTTACCTGAATCAAGACATTTTTAAAAGTTCTTGTGATTTGGCTACCCTGTTAATGATTAAAATGAAATACTCTAACTATTGGCCCTTATCAAAAGCAATATGTGCAACAGTGAAAACTGAAACTGAAACTGAAACTGAAACTGGTTTATTTGCTTAAACGCCTATTTCTACATTTAAAACATATTCAATGGCGTTGTACAATACAAGTTGAAATAAAATATTAAATATAAAATATTTTAAATAAGATTAATTAAAACGAATTAAAATAGCAATTTTTAATTTAAAGTTAATGATAATACTATATTTTAAAATATTACTAACATATAATTATCACAGACAAACATTAAATTTCTATCACTGTCACTAGCATCACTGTTTTAAAACTCATGCAAAGTAGTCTCTGAAGAAATGCGTTTTCAACTTTTTCTTAAAGCAGTCAATTGAAGAACTTTGTCTGATGTTCAGCGGCAAATTGTTCCACAACTTTGGCCCTATAGTACTAAAGCTTCTATCACTAAAAGTTTTTCGCTTGTTGAAAGGGACGGTGTAACAGTCAACTGATGACTCCGAGGATCTGAGGGAGCGCTGGGGGGATTTTCGGTGTTAAGAGTTCAATCAAATATGCAGGCGCATTTCCAACATGGCAATTGAACATGTACGTCAAGATCTTAAAGTTTATTCTGGCTTTGATCGGCAGCCAGTGCAAATCGTAGAGTGCCTGCTTAGAACTGTCTCTTCTTCTACGATTCAGAACTAACTTCGCACACATATTTTGAATGCGTTGCAGTTTTGCGATGTCACAATCAGAAATACCATATAAAATAACATTACAGTAGTCTAAATGCGAAATAACCAGCGATAGCACTAAGGTTTCAGTTGCATCCTGAGTCAAATATTTGCGAATGTTTTTGATTCGGAAAAAATTCAACATTGCCGTTCTACACTTTATTTTTGTATGCTCTTTGAAAGTTAAAGTTTCGTCCAAATAGGCCCCCAAATATCTGATGTTACTCTGTCTCTTGATTTTATCACCACAAATATCTATCTCGTGAATGTTTAACTTATTCAACTGAGGGGCACTTCCAAAGGCAATATGTTCAGTTTTTGAGGAATTCATTTTTAGTTTGTTATTGTTCATCCACCCATTTTAATCTGTAGCAAACTCCTCTAGTTCACCAATGGATTTAGCCTCGATGGATGGTTCGGGCTTAAAACGTGTGCTTGCGGTGTGGTCGTCGGCAAAGCCATAGACGGAAATGGACGGGGGAACAATGTCAAAAATCGTTCCTGCGTACGTGAGATAGAGCCACGGCCCTAAACAGCTTCCCTGGGGGACACTACACGTAAGCTCACGTGCTGATGACACTGTTTGATTCACACTCACGCGGCAGCTCCGTGGCCTCAGATATGAGTTCAACCAGTCCAATGCAACACCAGAGACACCATACTGACATTTCAAAACGTCCAAAAGAATATCGTGATCTACCGTATCAAAAGCTGCACTAAGGTCTAATGCTATCAATGCAGTCACTTCTTGATGTTCCATAGCGTCCAAGATGTCATTAATAAGTCTCAATAAAGCCGATTCGCACGAATGATGTTGCCTGTATGCGGACTGATTTTTCGGAAGGAGATTATGTTCATTTACATGTTTATTAAGTAAATACAGTGCTGCTTTCTCTATCAGTTTGGACAAGAATGATAAGTTGCTCACTGGCCTATAGTTTGAGAATATAAGTTCGAGACCAGCTTTCTTTAACAGAGGTCTAACTATTGCCTGTTTCCACTGCACTGGGAAGACTCCTTGAGTCAATGAAAGATTCACTAGTCTAGTTATAATTGGGAGGAGCTCGTTTAAATATGACTTCAACACTTTTGTTGGAATAACATCAATTTCACACGACTTTGTTTGTAACTGGTTAATGAGTTTTCTAACTTCATCCTCACTAAGTTCATCAAATTTTCCAAATTCCGGCACATTTCTCATTGATGGTTTATAGTTTTCAAAATCTTTTAAGCTGTCCCGTATTTTCTGAATCTTTTCCATGAAAAAGTCAGCAAATTTGTCAGCTAGCATATTTTCATTTTCAACAACAGGCATTGGATTCTCCGACTTGCCGCCGGTGAGATCTGTCACAAATTTGTAAAGTTTTTTGGAATCACCTTTGTATTCGAGCACTTTTTGGCTAAGAGTTCTCTGTTTTTCTAGTTTCAGTTCATGGTGATATTTATTAAGAGCAGTCTTGAAAATTTCATAGTCCTGTGGATTTTGGTACCTCCTCCACAAACGTTCGGATTTGCGCAGAATTTGTTTTAAGTGGCGGATATCCTCATTAAACCACGGTTTCGGATTTCGACAAATAATAGTTTTCTCTTTTAAAGGAGCGTGCTTGTCAATGATATTTTTCATTTCATCTTGGAAAATGTCAACATATGTCTCAATTGAATCACTTTCAATTTTCAAATCAGCAAGGTCACTAGCAAAATCTGAGTCATTTATGTCATTAAAGTTCCGGTAAGTAATAGACTTGCTGATGATGTTTTCCTTTTTCACTTTTGTAAAGACTTTTACTACACGATGGCCGGATAAGAAAGGACCGGGTTCACATGAGATAAGTTCAACACCATTTGCGACCTCTGTGATCACAAGATCAAGACTCTGACCGAACACTTGTGTTGGGAAATGTACATGTTGTTGCAACCCCATAGCACATAAACAACTGTTGAATTCAGAAATAGTGTTGGTGTCGTCATGTATATGTAGATTGAAATCTCCCATGATCATGAGATTGGGGTACTTGGAAATAACGTCTTCAAGAAATTCGAAAAAGTCTTTCACAAATTGCGTAGGTGTCGCCAAAGCTGGGGGTCTATAAATGCCTACACAATTAATGGTAATGTTTTTAAAGACCATTTGCCATACTCCGTACTCAAAACTTTCGGTGGTGCCAGATACCATTTTGCGCATTTGAACACTACTTTTACAAGTCTGAGCAATACCGCCACCCGTTTTGTTTCTACGATTCGCAACACTGAGTCTATAACCATTTTGATTTAAATCTGATGTTTCGAATTGGGACTGTTTTTCATCGGAATACCAGGTTTCCGTCAAAAGTGCAAAGTCAATGTTCTCGTCACGAAGCAATTGTCCGACTAGCACATCCTTTTTGACTACTGAATGACAGTTCAATGTTAGACAGGTGACATTCTCTGTATAGTTACTGAGTGTGTTTGATCGTTTTGGATATACAAGATTTGACACATTTACACCATATTGTTTCCTTTGTATTTTTTGACTTTTGTGTATTGCAGCTCCTGATCGGTAACTTCTAAAGTTTAATATCCCCAGACCTTTTAATCTTGCCAATAATTGTTGGTCAGGTAAAATCCATTGTCTGGGTATTGATCTATATTTCATTAGTTCACTTGCACTATAGGTTTTAACCAGGCCCTTAGGATAATCCATTATGTGATAATCCATTGTGTGCACTGAGATGGTGTTCACCCAGTTATGATAAAATCCTTTGTTAAAATCCAATTGTTTTGGACACAAATACTCCAAAAATGCAATTAGTAATCCCAAAACGAATGATATATTCATAATTGGCACATATTCATGTAATTCCAGAACAAAAATGAAGTTTCTACATAGTCATTTAATCACATAAAATCCCATTTATTTAGAGAGACACAATTTAGCAGCCTTTGACATTTGGCGCTCAGATATCGTGTGAGGTTAGCTAGTGTCCAAGCATCAAAGAGCATACTAAACAAACACTGTAGTGACACATGGTAATTACTGACCTATTGTGAAGGTTTGTCATTATGTTTACTGGAGATATGATTGAATGATCAATAATTGTTTGCCGACAGGAGGTTGTTTATTGAGATTTCAAACTGAATTATTTTACTTTTTCTTTCTTTTTCTCGGACCTATATTATTGGAAAAACAAAACTATTTTTTGATTGGGATGCCTGTAAGAATGAATATATGATTACATGAGGATGCCTTGTATACACCCTTGATCTGTCTGAAAGCTTGGAAAAATACAGTACTACAAAATAGATCAAGCTAAGTTCTTAGTTTAATGTTAATTTTCATTATATTACAGGGTGTCAGAAAGCTGCGAATTTATTGCAATTTTGTTTGTCTGGTAGCCCGAACATTTTGGTTTATTTGGCAATATTTGCTTAGTGCTTGTACTTAACCTAAGTACTGCAGTTGGATGGAATGTATTAATCAATATCAGGGACTTTCATAATTTTAGTCATACACATATGTTGTTATAAAGTTTGTTCTATAAAATAGCTATTTTCATTAATCTTTTTTTCTCCTCGATTTGTTTTTCATTTCAGTTTAATGAATTAAATTAGTTAAGATTGAAATTTATCTACCTTTAATTATTGCAAAATGACAATATCATAAAAAAGTTCCAGTCAGTTTCCATAAACTTACCAGTCCCTTACATTGTCCGTTGCAATTTATCTAATGAAATCAGTTAAAGCCGATAAGTAATTCTGTCTGATTCTTAACATGTTTAAAAAAACAGTTACATAAAGGAAGGACTTAAACCGGATAAATAACGTCTCTCACTTTTTCGGCACTTTGTAATCACTTATCTGAGTTTATGTTTATCCAAGATAACATATAGTTTTTGATATGACTTTGCAGAATTTTGTTATAAAATGGACGACTGCAAGTTCTTAAATTTAAAAGCATAAAATATATTATAAGAGTTTAAATTACGTTTGATGATTTGTGACAAGTTCTGATCCTTAAGTTTTGTTGAGGGATTGTGGAGATTGCTACAATGTTACATCCGCTACCCACTCCCTTACGATATGTGAATCCGCAATATTAGGATCAGAAGTCAAATGTTCCGCTGGCCACCATAACATTTTAACAATGATATGAGACGGTAAATTTGATACTATGTCTTAAACTTCAATGTACTGTATTGAAAATATGTTCGTAAATGCATTTGAACCTCATGCTATCTTTAAGAAAGTTTTAAATAACATCAACAATCGTTCATAATCTTTGTATTTATAGTCCGTTTATGTGAAATGCGACATGCTGCAACTTAGATTTCTATGAAGGAATGCACTTCAAACTACTTCGTAGTCTTAAACTGAATATAAAATTGTATGTGCATTTATATTAAGCTACAGTAATATATTTAGTAAAAAAATTGTATCAATCGAATTTAGGTTATCTCGAAGCAAAACGTTTGGTTTGCGATGAATTAGACATATCAAGTTAAGTTGTTAAGGCATCTGTCTCAGGAGCTAATGGTCAAAGGCCCAGAACCAACTGTCAACCATTCCAATGTGACCGGATGGTGAGCCGCCAACTAGTGAAATAATGGTTACCAGTTGCCTATCTGACTGCTGTCTGGCTTTGCTGGATATGTTCTAGGCAAACGTGTCTTATATGTTAAAATGACTAAAGCTAGACTATAATCAACTACATATAATGTAACACTACATATGGCAACTGTATTTCTTTATATTATATACTTATTGCATACTTAAGTCTTTCTGCAGCTTTCTTTGTTTCTAAGAAGGTAACACTGATTTCAGATAACAAGTATATAATTTAAGTGATAATAATTCGTTATCTTTTATTCTTTAAAAAGGCAGCACAATCAGCAAATTACAGTCAAGTAACAAGCATATATAAAACGAATATTATATTCAGCTAATTGCAACATATTTTGGATAAACGAGTTTGTAAAATCCTAGATAAACCGGTGCACCATGTGAAAGAAACCTATATCAGTTTTATTATTTCTCCACATTTGTGGGGTGGTTTGCTTGTCTGTCTGTCTGTCTATTCTGTCCATAAGTCAGTCTTTCTGTCCCTCTGTCTGTCAAAAAAGGTTGACTATTCCTCCGAAATTACTGGTGGGATTTCAACTTAACTTTATAGGGATGCTCAGTAGCATGCCTAGTTTAGTATTTTAGGGTTTAAATACATCTTGGTGAAATTATTGCCACTTTAAGGTCTATTTTTGCAAATCTGTTTTCAGATTGATAGTCATTTCTGTTTGTGATTTCACTGTTTCCTTCGTCGTTGTCGTCATCATCAGTTTGACTGTCTAGGTCAAAACATAGAAAAACAGTCTAGAGGCCCAATTGTCTACATGTTTATCATTAATATTTACCAGGGTGTTTGTCTGAATGAAAACTGGTTTCAGTTTGAAAATAATTGATTTAAGACTAAACATTTGGTCAGTAGGTTGAATAATAGAAACAGGTTTGTAAACACTTTAGAGGCAATATTTTGTGCTTGGTCTAAAACACCCTTCAAAATGCTTGCCTCTGTGGTATCTAGCAATGAAGAATGAACACATATATAGCTGCAAAACTATATTCCTTTAAATGTGTAAGGAAATATACACTTTATTGTCTATGTGATAAGACTAATAGCTGATGTTGTTTTTGTATCTTTAGAAAGAAGTCTTGGGCAAACATGTACAGAAACTTCTCAGTGTGAAGCTAAAAATACAGAGTGTACAGGAAGTGGAATAAAGACATGTTCCTGCCAGGCTGGATATTACCTAGATAACAACAATTGTCTTAGTATGTTTTCTTCAAGACATAATAATAATGTTGCATTTGTGTTAATGATAAATTTTTATTTCCCAATCAGCAAAAACTGTATCAAAAGTTCGTCAGTGCCTTAAGCATACACTATACAAAGTATATGGAGACATGTCCTACTTGCCACTGTGTGGGGGTCCGCATGTAAAACTTGGTTAAACTTTCACTTTATCTCTGGAATTTCTGGATGGATTTGCTTCAAACTTAAAATATTATTTTCCATCATTACAAACCTCATATGGCACAATGGCCACGACTATCACACTACTATTTTATGAAGCATCCCCATTTTAACTTAGAATTTCAGGTTGAAGTTTTGATGCACTTCACGCTTGTTAAACCTCAGTGGATTAGATATACACTTATTTCTTCCACATCATTACCTACATCATATGACACAAGGTCCATAACTCTGGCACTGATTTTTCATGAATTATCCCCCTTTTTCATATAATTTTAGTTTAATGTATCTTGTCCACAAATAAGCAACTTCTATATAACATTGCTATTAAAATATATATCACATGTTGATCCCTGGTAAGCGCATATAATTGTAGTATCATTTAAAAGTGTATTCTAGCATAAAAATGCTGTTTTTGTCACTTTTCGGGGGTGTTTTAACAGGAGAGAAAACGTGTGTTAACAGAGAGATTCTCGCGCTCACGTGCTGTTATAACACCTTTTTATATATGCACGTTCCATGGCAGAGCGTAAACGCATTACGGCCGCAAAACGGATAATTCAAAATGAAATGACGTCAACGTGACAAAACAACGTAGACTACCGCGCATTTCATGGAAATTCAATGACGTTGAGGGACAATATATTCATTTTCCTGTTTTTAACGCGTTTTATGCTAGAATAGCGTTAGCGACTGTTCTTTTCGTGTTATAACATCTTCAGAATCCCTCGGAATAGTTGGTACCCTCGCCCTAACGGGCTCGGGTGCCAACCAGTCCCTCGGGATTCTGCAGATGTTATAACACGAAAAAACATGCGTTATCCCTACATTGTTTACTGAAAAAGAAAATCTAAATTATATGAAAATAAAATTGTTACATTATTGTTACATTATTTTTACTTTTTTACTTTATAGTTTTTAATGATACAGCAACAGAAATCCAGTAATTACAGTGTAAAATTTATCAGTTTGCAATAAAAACATGACTGTAGTGATTCATGCATATCATTATGGTAATCTTATTAGCGAATTCTTGTTCAGCAGACACAACTCTTTCAAATGATACCAAAAAACATTGGGTCACCAGGCATCGAAATTTTATCTATTTGTGGATCAGATACTTTAATTTTGATGTTTTCTTTCACTTTACCTCTGTTGTTACTGAATGGATTTGTTTCAAACTTAAAATGGTTTTTCACCCACATCGTATGACACAAGGCAATAACTCTGTCACCAGTGTTTTATGAATTATGCCCCTTTGTTACTTAAAGGTACAGATTAAAATTGTAATGCACTTTTTGCTTTATCTCTGTCGAACCTTTAAAAGTCGTTCTCAACGTGGCAGTTACACTTGCTGGATATTTCTGCTGATTTAACAATATATATATATATATATATATATATATATATATATATATATATATATATCTGTGTGTGTGTGTGTGTGTGTGTGTGTGTGATTTTGTCAGATGTAAGATTCATACCTGGCTAGCTGCTTTAAACACACAGGCATTCACCAAAACGATATGATGCAAAAATATGATGCACGATTGGGCTGGTTTTATACAATTATAATACTGGTATAGATGTTGACCCATAAAATATTTTGTTTGGAAAATAAATGAAATATTCATGAGTGTGAGGAAAATACACACAAAGTTTCTTCTAACATGTGTATTAGGTCTACGTTCTTTCCACTTTTCATTAGTACACTTCTGGCTGAAAGCCAGTTTCGGGGACTATAGGATTGCACTTTTCTGTCTGTCCGTCTTTACGTATGTCCATCCACAATTTCTTGTCTGGTCCATAACTCTGTCATTCATCAAGGGATTTTAATATTATTTGTCAGAAATGCTCCCCATAATAAGACAGCATGTCATGCACGGACCCCTGTCCAAAGGTCAAGGTCACACATGAAGGTCAGATGTGAACAGGACATTTTTCCTGTCCAGTATGTAACACAACAATGCATTGAAGCATTTTGATATCACTTGGCTCAAATATTCCAGAAAATAAGAAGATTTGTCAAGCTCGGCTTTCAGACCCCATAGCTTAAAGGTCAAGGTCACACTGAGAGGTCAAAGGTTAGCATGGTATTAACAGGGTCTGTTTCGTGTCTATAGCTCTGCCATCCTTCAAGGGATTTTAATATTACGTGGCACAAATGTTTCCAATAATCAGAGGACATGTCATGCGCAACACGGTGATCCCTAGATCAAAGGTAAATGATACACTTGGTGATCAAAGGACAATAGGGTTGTTTTTATCCTGTGTGGTCCATAACATTGTCATGCATGAAAGGACTTTAAGATTACTTAGCACAAATGTTCCCTATAATGAGTTAACCTATCACGCACAAAACCTGTACTCCTACCTCAAAGGTCAAGGTCACTCTCTGAGGTCAAATATTACTAGCTTTTTTCCCTGTCCGGCCGATAACTTTGTCATCCATCGATGGATTTTAAATTTACTTGACTTATATGTTTATTATAATGAGATGATGTGTCATGCGCAAGACTCTTATCCCTAGCTGAAAGGTCAAAGTCACTCTTGGAGGTCAAAGTTCAGTAGGTTTTTCTTATTACTTACACATAAATGTTCCCTATATTGAGACCATATATCATGGGCAAACAGTCATATCCCTAGCTAAAATTTCAGGGTCACACTTGGAGGTCAAAGTTCAGTTGTTGTTTCCCTGTCCGGTCCATAACTTTGTCATCCGTCAAGAGATTTTAATATTTCTTGGCACAAATGTTTCCCATAATGAGATGACGTGTAGGGGCCTCTGTGACTGAGTGGTTAAGGTCGCTGACTTCAAATCACTTGCCCCTCATCAGTGTGGGTTCGAGCCGGAGCATAACTTTATAATAATTAAAGGTATTGTCTTTAAACTTAACATATAGGAATATGGCGATAAGACAATGTGCAGAGCGCTTGAACTGGGCCTGTAGGTCAAAAGTCAAAGTCACAAATTGAGGTAAAATGTTAATACTGACGATCACATTTCGTGTCCGTAGCATAGGTTAATAATCACGAAAGGTATTGACTTCAAACTTGGCATATATGTAGGTGGCAATAAGATGACGTGCAAAGCATATGAAATAGATATATAGTTCTAAATAAAATCTGGAAAGTAGATCCCTCGGAAGCATCGTGAACAAGGCAAACAGTGAAAATTGCAGACTCGGTTTGATTGAGTCTGTTCATGGGGAGTAATGGAAAATGCAACACTGCAGACGCTCCCTAGCACCGGCTTAAGCAGTATTCAATCTTCAAATCTAAATGAGTTAAAATCAATGATCCCGAAGGACCAGAAAATATAACAACACTGAGATGAAGTCGGGGCGACTTTTTACGGCCACCACACAGCATTTAACACCCGCTGTTGTAGAGTAAATAAAATCTGGAAAGTAAAGTCAAGGTCACAAATAGAGCTAAAAGGTCAAATCTATCCATCATATTTTGTGTTCTGAGCATAACTTATGAACCATTCAAGATATTGACTTCAAACTTGGCATGTGGGTAGGTAGTGGTGAGGCGATGTGCAAAGAGTATGAACCCGGGTGGTAGGTCAAAGATCAAGGTAAAATCCGCCCATCATTTGGCGGAGCTCTTGTTTCTTGTCCTGACTTCAACTTTTTCATCCATTCACGGATATTTAATTTAATATAACTTTGTATAAATATTCAATATATCAAGCTTATTAGTCATAGGAACACAATTAGAAAAGAATTTTAGTGTATTTCCTCCAGAAATACTTTCCTTAAATATGATGAAATATTTCATTACATTTTGTCTCTTAGTATCCCAATTCAAAATTGAAATGTTTTGAAAAACAGTTTTTTCTTCTATTTTTAGTAACAGTTTATAGATATTTAAAGCAATCAACAACTGTAGACTTTTATATATGCAATGTTTTTTATCCAAACATGTGTGTTAAAATGTATATATAGCAAAATATTATGTAAACATCAGATATATACAGCAGTGGAATAATTGTAGTCACCTTCCATTAGGGGACTTCTTATTGCATGACAATATACTTCATTCACATGTTCCTTTAACAACACACTGTTTAAAAAACTCAATATTTCGAAATTTCACAAGTGAAACAAGGCAGTTCGGAACCAAACTACTGAACAATAATTTGTTCAAATGATGAGAACATATTGGTAAGAACATAGACTGTAATGCTTAAATATAACAGGAAATGAACTGTATTGTCTAAATTATCTTATAGACGAGTTTGACCTGGTTTATTGCAAAGCTTTAAAAATATTAGAGTTTTGTCATTAAAATTTCAATTGCAAAGCAGTTCCCAGAATTACCTTTAAAGATTGTTTCTTACTTGGCTGGTGCTTTGTGTCTGCGTGGCAACCACATCAGAAGTTTTTTTAATCATTTTGACTCAGAAGACCACTACATTATGTCTTACTGCAAGTTATAATTGTCTTTAAAGGACAAGCGCTGAGATCTATCCCACAGTCTTAATCAGGTCATGAAAGAAAATATGGAATTTCTATATTTGACAAACCATAAATTCAGAACAGGTTAACTAAGTAACGCCGGGAATAGAGAGTAATAGAATGGATTTCCAAGGCTTACCAGTTTTCTAAAAAAAAAAAAAAAAAAATAATAAAAAAAACCAAAAAAAAACAACAACACTAAATGGGTTTTCTTGAGTTAGGAATGAGCAATTCAAATGAAATTTGGTATTTAGGTAGCTTGCATAGGGATGGAGTTTTGGATTGCATATGAAGTCACTTGATTTAAGTCAAGGTCACTGTTACTGAAAATAGAGAAAACGGTTTCCGCTTAATAACTTAAGTTTGCATTGATGTATTGAAATTAAACTTGACCTATAGGTTACTTATAGTAAAACCAAGGTTCAGATTGTTTATGCGATTATTGGGATCAAGTTCAAGGTCAGCATAGCTTAATTTATCTTCATACTTTGAAGTATGGCCGTGGCGCAGTGGTCTAGAGCATTTAGCCAAAGCTACTTTTTTGCTGTTGAACGAACGGGTTGTGGCCAAATCGCACTGAGATCCTGATCTTTTTCTTTTCTTTATTTTTTGTGATAAAAAATCATTTGAATGCGATTGCGTCAAAGTCACAGTGACTAAAACGGATTATTTTTCTCAATGTGGTCATCAAAAAGGTGACTTCCGGTTGATAATTTTAATTTTGACTTACATGTACTTTCTATCACCAAACGTCAGCAAGCTTATCTGACGAATTAGCTTTGGATGATATTTCGGGTCACTGTTACAAAAAATAGGAAAATTGCTTTTTCTCAATATCTTTAGCTTGGGTACACATATTGTCAGTAAATGTGTAGATAGCTTTTATCGAACACAAACGTTGGAAATGTATTTGGGGTGACTTTGGTCAGGGTAAAGGTCACTGTAACTGAAGATAGAAACATTAGGTCAGTAGGGTCAAGTTCAAGGTCAGCATAACTTAATTAATCTTCATACTAAAATTCCATCTAGGCGCAGAGTGTTGGCCAAAGCTACATTCCTTATGTGGAACGGATGGGTCGCCACTTAGATCCTAATTTTTTGTTGGTGAAAAGGGTCATTTTAATGCCAATGTTTATAGTACATTCAGTCAGGGCTGTTATATTTCGATCTTCTCAGATCGTTCAGCACGACTTTTATGTCGTGTTACTGGTACTGTTTAGTTTCTCAGCATGAACATTTCGGCCTGGGTGGTTCCAATACTCCCGCTTTCATAGCTTTGGGTATTGTTTAATCACCCCTTGGATATGGTGCCTGCTTTTTAATTTTGTCTTTTGGCAGTTCCTGTGATATGCAGGCTCCATAACCTCAGATCCCCTTTCTAGTTTCCAGTTTGTTTAGTTCTGCTCATTGTTTTCTCGTTTAGGGCAAACCCATTATTTAACTGGGGACCATACGCCGGTTTTCATGGAATTACACACCAGTGTAGCATTGAAGGTTCCATGTGCACCGCCGTATGAACACATCTGCGGATGTCTCTAAATTGTTCTTTTTGTACTTTTAGCATGTGTAAATGTTGAGTTCTGCTCAACCCGGGGCTAGAGGGCGTGGACGGTAGCATGCATTTCCACTACCGTCCATGAACAGGCTAAATCAAACCGAGCCTGCAATATTTTCGTTTTTGTTGTGTTGAGCGACCTGTGGAGTTTCCACTTTTTCTATTTTATAACTTTAATTAGGATTGGCTTGCTGCTGCCAAACTTAATATATAGCAAGCTTATATAAGGATTTGGCTTTTGATTTTATTGGTCACTGTTACTAAAAATAGAAAAATGGTTTATGTTCTATATATTCAGTTAGGGTACACCTATTGTTAGTAAACTTTGTGTTGAGGTAGCTTTATCAAAGAATCATAAATTACATGCTTATAGCAATGACACATCTACTTATCTTATATCTGTACTTCTGAATGGCATGATTGCATGCAGTCAGATATGTATAACAGAACATGGCCCTTTTTGTCTCGTCCACTTTTAGTGGAATCCAAATTCAGGAGGTGGCGGCGTCAACAATTGGGAATAACTAAAAAACCGTGAAATATATTTCTTTTAATTCTTGTAGGATAATTTAGAAACTAATTTTACACACCCATAGTCGTTGCCCCCTAGTGACCGTGACCTCGAAGAAATCGGCATTTTTTAAAGACTTCTTTGACTCTATTGAAAATTCACAAAAAGGACAACTTCTCAAAAACCTTTACATACATTGCTTTGAAACCTTGCAGGATGGCTCATTAACTCATTTTACATCCCCATGTTGAGTCCTGGTCCCCTAGTGTTCTTGGCCGTTAACTTATTAAGGACACACATCGCATTTTTGCATTTGATTCAACTCTTACATCAGCGGATAGATCATAAAGTTTTGTTTCGGTTGTGAAAATTTCAGTTTTATTCATCTGTTACAAACATATTTATGTCCATAATATTGATCAAAAGTTGCAGAAATCTTATTGATTATCAGTAAAAATCCACAGACATACAGAGCAGATAATTGGGTTAGTGGCTCAAGAATGTATTGGAAAATTGATACCAGTTATTAAGTGGCAATATGGCTCCAGGTATTAATGAGTTAAGGAATTCGCATGCTTTTCGATTTTTTTGACGCCTTTGAAAATACACAAAAATAACAACTTCACTAAAATCGTTACACATATTGCTTTGGAACCTTGTAGGATCGTTCAAAAACTCATTTTACACTCCAATGGTGAGTCCTGGACCCTAGTGACCTTAATTTGAAGAAATTAATATTTTTAGATTTTTTGACGCCTTTGAAAATTCACAAAGATAACAATTTCTAAAAGACCGTTACATTAATTGCTTTTAAACCCCGATGGTGAGTCCTTGCACCATAGTGACCATAACCTTGAGGAAATAAGCATTTGTCAGATTTTTGATGCCTTTGAAAATTCACAAAATTACATTTTCCGAAAACCGTTACATAAATTGCTTTAAAACTGTGTAGGGTGATTCCATAACTCATTCTACACCCCTATTGTAAGATCCCTATTGATATTGACTTTGAATAAATTATCATTTTTAGACAATTTTGACGTCTTTGAAAATTCACAAAAATGACAATTTCTCTAAAAGCATTGCACAATGTCATATTGATTTAGGATGGTTCAAAAACCATTTTACATCTCTGCAGTGAGTCCTGGACCCCTAATGGCATTGATCTTGAAGAAATAAACCTTTAACAATTCACAAAAAATACAATTTTAAAACAAAGTGTTACTGATATAGCTTTGAAACTTTGAAAGATGGTTTTAAAACCCATTTGCACCTATTTCATGAGTCAAAGCTCCTGTGGGCAAGACACATCCTGGTGGTTGCGTTGTTTAAACAGAGCCTTGATTGATTAAAAGTTTGACAACCTGGTCAACGTGTCTTGTTTTTGACTGAAACACATGTACAATAGCCTTCTTGCAAGATAATGCTATATAAAATGATACGAACGTTGCACATCTGTGTAAGGTGTGAGGATATTTGTATTCAGTCTGTTATAATTTCTTATATGTTTAATCTCATGTTACAAAGTACTCTTTTACACTCTTTGCAGGAACTTGTACAATAGGGATACCAGAATTGAAGGAAATGGCATATAAAACATTGGCACTTTTTGACCTGTTTGCAGTGACTTGTCTTGCCTGAATTATACTCCCCAGTTGTTTGTTATTTATGCGTTGCTGGGGCTCAGAATCATTAACCCAAGGTTCATCCCCAGTGGGCAACTCAGAGATTTTTTCTTGGGATAGCAATTTTCTAGAGTTAGGACCTCTGTAAACATTATGCATAAAGGGCATATAAGTTTGTGTCGCATGTATCTCAAAAAGTATTTGATTCTGAGTCATAAAACAGTCAAGGATTGTTACAATATGATAGCATGTGCAGTTGCACATCTAGTGTTCCGTTCTGGATTTTACTCAACCAGACCAAAGTTATGAACATTGACTTCTTAAAAAAATACACATAAAGTGCTTAGAAATTTGTGTTACATATAGTTTAAAGAATTTTGTATTTTAAAACGTCTAGGAACATTTTTAGCATGTGTATTTATTGCACCTGAGTTATTGTTCAGGTTTATAAAAGTAGAAAACCTGGTTATTATGCCCCCTTCTTTGAAGAAGGGGAGGTATATTGTCTTGCTGATGCTGGTCCGTCGGTTTGTCTGTCGTCCGTAGATGGCTTAGGCCCAGAATCATGAAAGTTGATAGGGTTGTTGGTCATAACCAGTGGATGATTTTGGGATCAGTAGATTAAAGTTCAAGGTCACAACCTGGAACAGTTAAAGCGTTTTCGGATGATAACATGAGAACGCTTGGGCCTAGGATCATGAAAAATGATGAAGAGGTTGGACATTGCCAGAGAATGACCTATTTTTATTTTGAGATTAGTAGGTCAAAGGTCAAGGTCACAATAACCCGGAACAGTTAAACAGTTTCCGGACGATAACTTGAGAATGATTGGGTCTAGAATCACGAAACTTCACAGTGAGGTTGACTAAGACCAGCAGATGAAACTTTTTGATTATGAGATCAGTAGGTCAAAGGTCAATGTCACAGTTACCTGGAACAACCGTTTACGGACGATAACATGAGAACGCTATGGTCTAGGACCATGAGATGAATGGATGGATGAACGGGCAGCATCAAGATGTGGTTTCAGTAACTTAAGTTTGGGTTGAGATATTGAAATGAAACTTGACCTATAGGTAGCCTATTGTAAGGCCAAGGTTGGGATTGAATTTGGGTTCAGTTGTTTAAAGGTCAAGGTCACTGTTGCTAAAATAGAAAAAATGTTTCGGCTCAATAAGTTTCGATTTATTAATGGCATATAATTAGCTTATAGAAAAACCAAGGATCGGATTCCTTATAGGGTCAGTAGAATCAGGTTCAAGGTCAGTAAAACTTATTTAATGTACATACTTTATGTACATAAAATTTCGCCATGGCACTATGGTCTAGAGCATTTGGCAAAAGCAACCTTTTGTGGTGTGAAACGGATGGGTAGGAGTTTAGATCACACCGAGCGCCTAACTTTTTTTTTGTTATGGAAAAGTCCTTTTTATACCATTTGGTCAAGGTCAAGGTCACAGTCACTAAAAATGGATTTTTTCTCACTGTGACTATGAAAGATGGTTTCCGGTTCATACTTTTAGTTAGGATTGGCTTCTGTCACCAAACTTGGTGTACAGCAAGCTCATCTAAATTACTAGCTTTTGACGATATTTGAGGTCATTGTTACTAGAAATAGGAAAAATACTGTTGTCATCAAACTCTGTGTGTGGATATCTTTTATCAAATACAAAGGTTGATGTATTTGGGTGTCACTCAGGTCAATGTCACTTTTACTAAAAATAGATAAATGGTTCCCGCTTAGTAACTTTAGGTCTGAATGAGATGTTTTATTTGAAAGTCCAACTGTGGTGCAGTGGGCTAGAGAGTTGCTTTATTTAACCGTTGTAATACTGAAGATTGGTTGTGGTCAAATCCTAGTCTTTGCCTTTGTTTTATAACACAAAAGGCATTTGGATGTCAGAAGGTGAAGGTAAAGGTCACATTTTCTAAAAATAGATATTTTATTGTGATAATAAAAACGATGATTTCCAGTGTTTATCTTGAGTTTGAATTGACATACATATTTTTAGTCCTTATTCACGAATGATATTGACTTTGACGAAATTAACATTTTTGAGATTTTTTTACATCTTTGAAAATTCACAAAAATGACAATTTCTCAAAAACCATTACACAATGTCATATTATATGAAACATTTTAAGTTGGTTTAAAAAATCATTTTACATTTCTGCAGTGAGTCCTGAACCCCTAGTGACATTAATTTTGAAGAAATCAGCCTTTGAAAATTCACAAAAATGACAATTTTACAACAAATATTTACAGATATAGCTTTGAAACTTTGAAAAGATGGTTTTAAACTCATATTGCACCTGTTCCATGAGTCAAAGCTCATGTGGACAAGACACTTTCTGGCGGTTGCCTTGTTTTAACAGAACCTGTTGGCATGATTGAAAGTTTGACACCCTGTTTTTCGTGGAATTTCCACGTTTCTTGTTTGTGACTTAAACACATGTAAAAAGCCTTCTTGCAAGATAATGCTATATAAAATGAGACAAACATAGCACATCTAAGTCAGGTGTGAGAATATTTGTATTCAATTTGTTCTAATTTCTTATCTGTTTAATGTTATGTTACAAAGTATTGTTTTATTGATCTGCATGCACATTGAGTATCTTATGGCTCTAAAGAGTTTCCTCTAAGCAGAGTTCCGTTTACAGAAGTACTAAAGTAAGTCAGATATAATATTTCAGAGAGAATTTCAAGTTTTATATACATCCATAATCACGGAAGGTCCCGGATTTCCACTAAAAACGTTAACATTTATCGGTCGAAAATTTACTAGACATACAAATACGAACAAGTCAAAAGTTTTTCCGCGGCCAGAAATTATATTCAGATAAGTCATAATGATGGTCATATTTTATTGCAAGCAATGTTTTGTGGGCTAATGATCGCAGGTCATGGCAATCTAAATATATCAAATTCTATCCTAAAAATCTAATATCTAATAATCTAATTCCTAACCAGAATCCTAACAGATGTAATTTAAACACATTTCCATTTACTCAACAAACATTACATATCTCTATCAAAGGTTATCATCTCACTGAACAGCTGATTATTTGTTTACATGTTATGTATGCAGATACTGATGACGTCATAGGCATCAATCCGTTGTTACAATTTGATATGTACAAATCGCATTATTCTACAAATCTCCGATAATTATGGTAATACTACATCACAACCAAATTATAAAATTCTTGTATCTAAGCCAAATGTATCACTGTCATGAAAGGCGGCGAAAATCGTAAAAATAAAAATATAAACAAAGGGATCGTGTGAACTAGGTCACAGCCATCCGAAAGCGAAAGTTAAAGATGGTCGTAACTTACGGTGTTACGAAAATGGTCGAAACGTGTCACGTGACCCAAGATGTTTTTCTTATTTTAAAAAAAAAACTATATATACATAAATATAATATTTTATCATATAAATAAAGTATAAGTGTATCACACATCTACGAATAAAAAAATCTGTACAGTATTAAAAACCTGTCACGTGACTTGCTTCATGTCCCAAACGCGAAATTGTTTTAGCATACCAATAAACCCACCGCCTCCTGGCGGCGGGTAATGACTTACGGCATTAAATCCCATCATACATTCCATTTCTCCGTCGTCCATATTCGAAAAATCATCGTCATGAAGGCCCGCAATGTTTACAATTTTGTTTTTCTTTCGTTTTGAAACTCCCGCATTTACATAAGAATTAAACATATTATACTTGTCCAATCAAAGTATTTATTTACATAATTGCGATGTTTAAGCTAAGGGAAGCCCTTTGCGTTTACAATTTTAATCCAATCAAATGTTTTATGACATGGGATTGATCACGCATTGATGCTGGATCAGAGTTACGCTATATCGTTACATCACGCATAAACACGGGATCCGACTTGGAGCGCTTATCTGTTATCACGCATTTACACGGGATTAGGCCTGAATGAGTTCAGGATGAATTTGTCATTACATACAGTATTTTACCATTTCTTTATTTGATTATGAGGATGATCTGAAAAATTATATTCTGTAGCCCAAATTATCAATCGAAAGAAGACACCTTTCATGTCTACCCTTCAAAGTATTTTCCCTGCACATAAACGCACGTTAACAGTCTTACTGTCAATGACCTAAATGCTGCAAAGTAGTCTCACCTTGGGATACTATTTATACACTGAAACGATTGCATAATCAAGGGCACTGTTATAGGTATAGCGTTTACCTGTGAGCATTAATTTACCTTTGGCAAGGGAATGAGGAAAAAGTCACAGGGACTTAAATCAGGAGAAAATGGTGGTTGCTCAATCTGAATAACATTTTCTTGTTCTAAGAAGCACTATAAAAATTGACTTTTGTGGGCAGACACATATTGTCATTAACAAACACTTGAGTGTTTATTTTGATAGCATGGTTTGCCAGCCGTAAGTACTTTATTTTTATATCACTTGACTGTAATGCTTTTACACTCTTTACAGGAACTTGTACAATGAGGATACCAAAATCAAAGAAAATGGCATATAAAACATTAGCATTTTTTTGCCATTTTGCAATGACTGGCCTTGCCTGACTTTTACTCCCCAGTTGTTTTTTATTCATGCGTTGATGAGGCTCAGAAATCATTAACCCAAGTTTCATCACCTGTGGGCAACTCAGAAATTTTCTTGGGATTACAATTTGTCCAGAGCTAGGAGCTCTTTTAAAATTATGCATAAAGTGCATGCAAGATTGAGTCATGAAACATTCAAGGATTGTTATAATATTATAGCATATGCAGTTGCACACCTAGTGTTCTTTTCTTGTTTTCACTCAACCAGCCCAGAGTTAGGATCACTGACTTGATGAAAAATACACCTAAAGTGCTTAAAAATTTGTGTTACATATATCTTAAAAATTTTGTATTTCAAACCGTCTACAAACATTTTTTAGCATGTGAATTTGTTGCACCTGAGTTTTTGACCAGGTTTTTAAAAGTTGAAAACCTGATTATTAGATGAATAGATGGATGAACGGGCAGCGTCAAGATTTGGTTTCCGTTCAGTAATTTGAGTTAAGGTTGAGGTATAAATAAGAAAAAAGTTTCTGCTTATTAACCTAAGTTTCGGTTTATGAATTGAAATCTAACTTGGCATGTAAGTAGCTTATAGAAAAGCCAAGGCAGGGATTCGATATGGGGTCAATGAAATCAGGTTAAAGTTCAGGAAAACGTATTTTGATGTGTACATCGTTAGAAAATTCCACCAATGCGCTATGGTCTAGATCATTTTGGCCAAAGCTAACTTTTGTGCTGCGGAACGGATGGGTTTAGATCCCACAGCGCCTAACTGTTTTTGTGATGGAAAAGTCATTTAAATGCCATTTGCTCAAGGTCACAGTTATCAAAATAGTTTTTCTCTCTCTCTCACTGTGACAATGAAAGAGGGTTTCCGCTTCATAATTATACCCCCACAAAATGAAGTTGAGTTGGGTGGGAGGGGGGGGGGGGGGGGGGTATACATGAGTTAGCTTGTCGGTCGTTCGATCGGTCCGTTGCTTTTCATGGTTTCCAGACAATCACCCATGAAAGGCTAGACAGATTTAAATAAGTTTTGGTACACAGGTGTAACATCATAACTAATGCAGGTCAAGTTCGACTTTGAGGTTAGTAGGTTAAAGGTCAATGTCACAATGACCCGGAACAGTTAAACGGTTTCTGGATGATGATTTGAGAACGCTTGGGCCTAGGATCATAACATTTGGTACACAGGTGTAACTTTATAAATACAGTTCAAGTTTGAATTTCAAGTCAGTAGGTCAAAGGTTAAGGTCACAATGACCCGGAACAGTTAAACCGTTCCCGGACGATAACTTATGAACGCTTGGGCCTAGAATCATGAAAGTTGATAGAAAGGTTGGTCATGTTCAGCAAATGACCCCTATTGATTTTGACATCAGTATGTCAATCGACTTTGACATTTGCTTACTTCTGTGACAAGGCCTTATTGTGGGGGTATAATTCGTCACTCCTGTGACAGCTCTAGTTTTAGTTAGGATTTAGCTACTGTCACCAAACTTTTTAGATGTTTAGAATTTTCTCTTTTGTATTCTTGAAAGAGTCATGTGACTTTTTCTTCCTGCGCGCAGAGGGTGTCGTATCTTTTTTCCGTTTTTCCGAAATTAAGTAAAAATAAATTTTGTATTCTTGAAGGAGTCATGTGACTTTTTCTTCTGGCGCACAGAATGCGCGCAAATACTCTATTAAAGACACTTTTGCAGTAAGAGTTTTCTATGTGTCAGCATTTTGTATTCTTGAAGAGTCATGTGATTTTTTCTTTCTGCACGCAGAAGGTGTTTTGTTTCTTTTTCCGTTATTGTCAAATTGGGAAGAGAAGAAAGCAAAAAAAAAAAACAACAAAAAAAAAAAAAAAAAAAAAAAACAAAACAAAAACGTTAGATTTTTGTCATTCCTTTCTTTTACAAAGAAGATATTGTTGGATTAAAATAAGAGATATAGCTGCACATACCCATTTTGCAGAGAAACCTATATGTATTTTAGTTTTTAGGTATTTTGTGAATTGGTTTTCTTTGTTGAGGAGAGAAAAAAAAATCAAAAATGATTATAATTATGTTTAAACACTAGAAAGTAACATCAGAAACCTGCAGGTGTCTTAGTTTCGGGATATTCCGTGTTTTCTTGGTTCCTTTGTTGAGGCAAAGAAAAAAGAAAAAATCCAAAATTGACTGCCAATAGTTATTTTTATATACAACTTTATGAAAGGCTGTTACTTTTCTTGTTCAAAAGATAATGTCTAAACATTGGAAAATATCATCAGACACCTACATGTATCTTAGTTTTTTGGCTTTTATTGGTTAAGGTAAAAAGTCAAAATCAATTATTACTAGCCGTCTTTATATATACTATTATGACAGACTGTCTTTTTTAAGGCTTATGTCTAAATATTGCGTACAAAAAATAAAAATTTATGTTCTTTCCCTCAGTTTTTTTACTTCAAAAATAAAACTACATTTTCGTATGTTCCTTAATAAACTGATTTTTTTTTTACTATTATTCAGGTGCAGCACTGTGGTTTTGTTTGTTTGTTTTTTTGCTGTTACATAAGAAGCAGAGTATTTTTATTATTCTTTCTTTTCATCCATGATTTGTTTAGTTTTTTTCTATGGTTGAGAATATAACTTTCGTCTCAATGAATGTACAAGGACTAGGTGACAGGGGAAAACGGAAAGATGTTATAAATTACCTGAAAGAGAAAAAATATAATATTTATTTTCTCCAAGATACACATTTTACAGATAGAGAAATTAAGTACATTCGCGCACAATGGGGCTATGAATGTTATTTTAGTAACTTTAATAGTCAGTCTAGGGGGGTAGCAATATTTATAATAATAACTTTAGCTATAAATTCTCTAGTATGGAAACCGACCAGAATGGCAACCTTCTTATTCTTCATGCTTGTATTGCAGATGTTAATCTTTCGATGTTTTGTATATATGGCCCAAATAAAGATGACCCTGATTTTTATAAATATATTGAAAGAAAAGTGGTAGAAACTGAAAATCATTGTTTAATTGTTGGAGATTATAATATAGTGTTAAACCCAGACATTGATTGTTTTAATTATATAAATGTAAATAATCCTAAAGCAAGAGAAACAGTGCTTCAAATGATGATCGAATGTAACTTAATTGATGCATGGAGAGAACAAAACATTGAAGAAAAACAGTATACATGGTTTAAGAGAAATCCTATTAAAAAAGCAAGACTAGATTTTTTCCTAATTTCCGGTAATTTATACACAGACTTGAGTAATGCGTCAATTTTACCAGGCTATAGAACAGACCATTCAATGATTTTATAAAGTTTTGAATTCGGAAAGTTTAAGAAAGGTACCTCATACTGGAAATTCAACAACTCTTTGTTAAGGGATATTCAATTTGTTGAACAAACTAAGCAACTTATAATGCAGATTAAAAGACAATACGCTTCAGAAGCACAATCTTCACAAGAACCAGTAGAAAATATAAATAATGAAGAATTAATATTGACCATAAATGATAAACTTTTTTTTTGAGGTTCTTTTAATGGAGATTAGGGGAAAAAGTATAGCTTTCTCCTCCTTTAAGAAAAAACAAGAAGATAATAAACAAAAGAAACTTATAAAAGAGATTAGTACCCTTGAAAAACAAAATAATATTAACTTTGATTTATCACAGAGTAAAAAAACAGAATTGGTAGAGCTGAGATCCAAAACATTGCAGGGTGCCTATATAAGGTCTAGAGCTAAGTGGATCGCTGAGGGCGAAAAACCCACAAAATACTTTTGCGGTCTAGAAAAAAGGAATTTTGTTTCTAAGTTAATGAACTCTTTGTACTCGACATCGGGAGCTCTCATGAAAAAGCAAGAGGAAATTATGAATGAGGTTGTTAACCATTATAAAAACTTATATTCAGTAAGACAGACTGAAACAGTAGAATTAGACCATATATTACAAAATGGTAGTATCCCAAAATTAAGTGAAAATGAGAAACAAGGTTTAGAAGGACATCTTACATACAGTGAGATGCTGAATAGTCTAAAAAAATGTCAAATGACACAGCGCCCGGCAGTAGTGGGTTTACCACTGCCTTTTTAAAATTTTTCTGGTCGGATATTGGCCATTTCTTAGTAAGATCAATTAACTATGCCTTTGATTCGGGGGATTTGTCGGTTTCTCTTAAACAAGGGGTTATAACCTGTATCCCAAAGGGAGATAAAGATAAACGTTACATTAAAAATTGGCGTCCCATTTCTCTTTTGAATGTTTCGTACAAAATCGCTTCTGCTAGCATTGCTCAAAGATTAAAAAATGTCTTACCAAATTTGATTAGTCCAGACCAAACTGGTTTTCTTCCTGGAAGATTTATTGCAGATAATATAAGACTAGTGTATGATGTAATGTTCCACACAGAAGAACAACAAATACCAGGAATGTTATTGTTAGTGGATTTTGCAAGAGCTTTTGATTCCTTTTCATGGTCTTTTATGTACAAGGTGTTACAGTATTGTAATTTTGGTGAAAACTGGGTTAAATTGTTTTATAATGATATACAATCTTGTGTCAATATAAATGGTCACCTGTCAGACTGTTTTAGGGTCCAGCGAGGTTGCCGTCAGGGGGACCCCCTGTCCCCTTATATCTTTATTCTGTGTGCGGAAGTATTAGCGGCAATATTGAAACAAAACAAAAATATTAAAGGGATAAGAATAAATAATATAGAATTTCTCCTGTCACAGTATACGGATGACACGACTGTATTATTAGACGGAACTGAAAAGTCCTTAAAAAACACAATACAAACATTAGACTTCTTTGCAAGAATATCAGGATTACAAATAAACACATATAAAAGAAAAGCTGTTCTGATTGGATCTTTAAAAAATAGTAGGTTTTTACCTTGTCCAGAACTAGGACTTCAGTGGGAGTCCCATAGTTTTAAATTACTAGGAGTAACTTTCACAAATGACCTCAAAAGTATGGCAAATACTAACTATTTACCAAAAATTGAAGAAATTAAAAAGCTCTTCGCTCACTGGAATAAAAGGGTTATCAGTCCAATAGGTAGAAATATAGTTATAAAAACACTAGCTTTACCAAAAATCAATCACCTTATTATGAGTTTGCCAAATCCAAATAATGACATCATAAAAACTTTGCAAATTTTTTTTATACATTTTTATGGAATGGCCAGGATAAGGTAAAAAGAAGTACTATTATTCAGTCCTATGAAAATGGAGGTATAAAAATGATAGAGTTAGATACTTTCATTACCGCTTTAAAACTGACTTGGCTTCGCAGATATATGAGATATAATACTACATATTTTGAACTTATTACAGATATCTACCCTTTTCTTCAAACCTATAGTAAATATGGAATGAATTTTATGAAAATTAAACTAAACACTGTTGGAAATTACTTTTGGAATGATGTCTTTAAAGGAATCATACGAATAAATGATCAATACCCAAAAAGCTGGAGTGATTTTTGTGCACTGCCAGTATGACACAGCAGTTATTTTAAAATTGGTGGTGCTAGTTTTCACTATCCCATGTTCATAAGGAAAGGAGTTTTATTAGTCAACGATTTTCTAGATAGAAATGGAAATTTTCTGTTGTATAATGATTTTATTGATAAATATGAAGTCAGAACAAATTTTTTGCAATACCAAAGTATCATCGCATCAATAAGAGATTTCATTGACAAGGTTAGATTTCCACATTATGCAAGAAGGGAAACCTCACCTTTACAACCATTTGCAGTAAAAATAATTAATAGTCAAATAAAAGGATGTATGGGGGTCCATAGAATGTGTTATTAACAGAAAAATCTGGAAAAGAGACTCGTTCAAGAAACTATTCTTCAAAACAAATTCATGCCTGTACTAAATATATATAGATGAGTTGTTAGGATAAATGTGTTGCTTGAGATTATGTTTTCTTATAAACAGAACCATCTAACATTTAGTTTTTAGTTCACCTGAGCATTGCTCAGGTGAATTATTATGATCGCTCAATGTCCAGCGTCTGCCTGTCGTCCGTCAACATTTAGCTTGTGTATGCGATAGAGGCTGTATTTTTTAACTGATCTTCATGAAATTTGGTCAGAATGATAACCTTGATATAATCTAGGCCAAGTTCGAAAATGGGTCATCTGGGGTCAAAAACTAGGTCACTAGGTCAAATCAAAGAAAAACCTTGTGTATGCGATAGAGGCTGTATTTTTCAATGATCTTCATGAAATTTTGTCAAAATGATTACCTTGATGAAATCTAGACCGAGTTCGAAAATGGGTCATCTAGGGTCAAAAAACTAGGTCACTAGGTCAAATCAAAGAAAAACCTTGTGTATGCGATAGAGGCTGTATTTTTAAATATCTTCATGAAATTTTGTCAAAATGATTACCTTGATGAAATCTAGACCAAGTTCAAAAATGGGTCATCTTGAGTCAAAAACTAGGTCACTAGGTCAAATCAAAGAAAAACATTATGTATGCGATAGAGGCTGTATTTTTCAATTGATCTTCATGAACTTTGGTAAGAATGATTACCTTGATAAAATTTAGGCCGAGTTCGAAAATGGGTTATCTGGGATGAAAATGTAGGTCACTAGGTCAAATCAAAAAGAAAACTTGTGTATGCGATAGAGGCTGCATTTTTCAACTGACTTCATGAAATTTTGTCAAAATGATTGCCTTGATGAAATCTAGGCCAAGTTTGAAAATGGGTCATCTTGGGTCAAAAACTAGGTCACTAGGTCAAATCAAAGAAAAACCTTGTGTATGCGATACAGGCTGTACTTTTTAATTGATCTTCATGAATTTTGGTCAGAATGATTGCCTTGATAAAAGCTTGGTCAAGTTTGAGTATGGGTCATCTACGGTCAAAAACTAGGAAACTAGGTCAAATCAAAGAAAAACCTTGTGTATGCAATAGGGGCTGCATTTTACACCGGATCTTCATGAAATTTAATCAGAACGTTTGTCTATATGAAATCAAGAAGGAATTTGGATATGGGTCAGCCAGGGTCAAAAACTAGGTCACTCGGTGAAATTAAAGAAAACCTTGTGTACGCAATAGGGCCTGCATTTTACATTGGGTAATAATAAAATTGAGTCAGAATGATTGCCTTGATGAAATCTAGGTCAAGTTAGAATATGTGTCATCTGTGGTCAAAAACTAGGTCACTTAAGGTCAAATCAAAATAAAACCTTGTGTATGCAATAGAGACTGTATTTTTCAATTGATCTTCATTAAATTTGACCAAAATGATAGCCTTGATAAAGTTTAGGTTTTAAATTCGAATATGGGTCATCTGGGGTAAAAAACTAGGTCGCTAAGACAAATCAAAGAAAAACTTTTTGTATGCGATAGAGGCTGTATTTTTCAATTGAGGTTGATGAAATTTAGTCAGAATGTTTGCCTTGATCAAATCTAGGTCAAATTCCAATGTAGGTGAAATAAAAAAAACAACTGATCTTCATTAAATTTGGTAAGAATGATAGCCTTGATAAATTTAAGGTCAAGTTTGAATATTGGTCATCTGGGCTCAAAAACTAGTTCACTAGGTCAAATTGAAGAAAATACTTGTTTACACTTAAGAGACCACATTTTTGGTCCGATCTTAATAAAAATTGGTCAGAATATTTGTGCCCATTAAATCACTAGGTCAAACATGTTTACGCTATTATGATTTGTTTTTCAGGTGAGCAACCTAGGACCATCTTGGCCCACTTGTTATTAGATACTGCTTGTAGAAGTGTTGTCATAAAATAACATCCGGTATGATGATAATTGTAAATTTATAAGTCGGTGGAAAGTCACCTCATCATTATACACTCACTGTTTAAAAGAAACATTTTATTATGACTCCCAAATGGGAAGACATATTGTTTTTGCCTTCGCCGTACGTCCGTCCGCATTAAGCTTGTCCGGCTTTCACAAGTCAAACTCCTGGCCGGATTTCGATGAAACTTTACAGGAGTGATCAGTACCAAGCCTAGCTGTGCATGCCGCCGGCACATTCCGCTTCGCTGCACAAAATGGCTGCCAGAGCTAAAAATAGAAAAATCTTGTCCGGCTTTCACAGGTCAGATTGCTGACTGACTTTCAACAAAACTTCACAGGAGTGATCATCACCAAGCCTAGTTGTGCATATCGCCGACATGTTCTGCTTTGCTGCACAAAATGGCCGCCAGAGCTAAAAATAGAAAATTCTTGTCCGGCTTTCACAGGTCAAATTGCTCGCATGATTTCAACAAAACTTAACAAGACTGATCAGTACCAAGCCTAGTTATGCATATCGCTGGCACATTCCGCTTTGCTGCACAAAATGGCTACCAGAGCTGAAAATAGAGAAATCTTGTCCCGCTTTCATAGGTCAAACTGCTGGACAGATTTCGACGAAACTTCACAGGAGTGATCAGTACCAAGCCAAGTTGGCCATATCACCTACATTTTCCGCTTCACTGCACAAAATGGGGAAATATGTTTTTATGACAAAAACACCTGCTAATTCAG